>NC_054083.1:9984606-10284606 GCF_017562075.2 Anopheles merus
TTACATTCTGAAAAACAATTAATATATATATATATATATATATATATATATATATATATATATATATATATATATATATATATATATATATATATATATATATATATATATATATATATATATATATATATATATATATATATATATATATATATATATCGTTTATGAGAACTATTCAAGAAAAAATCTAAAAACCCTTGAAACTTTAAATTAATATATATATATATATATATATATATATATATATATATATATATATATATATATATATATATATATATATATATATATATATATATATATATAAATATATATATCGTTTATGAGAACTATTCTAGAAAAAATCTAAAAACCCTTGAAACTTTAAATTGGAGTAACATTTCCAATAAGTACTTACTTACTTATCCGGCACTACAACCGCTTTGCGGTCTTGGCCTGCCTCAGGAGTGTCCGAAACCGCTCACGGTCTCGCGCCTTCGTCTGCCAGTCCGTTATCCCGGCCTTAATGGCGGACGCCTCCACGCCATCTTGCCACCTCAATTTGGGCCTACCACGCCTCCTCTGTCCTTGTGGACGGCCTAAAAAGACTTTACGGGCTGGGTCGTCCGTTTCCATGCGTATAACATGGCCAGCCCACCGGAGCCTGGCGAGCTTTATACGCTGTACGACAGTGAGGTCGCCGTACATCTCGTATAGCTCGTCATTATAGCGGCTCCTCCATTTTCCTTCCACACATACGGGGCCAAGTATCCTTCTGAGCATCTTCCTCTCGAACGCGGCTAAGAGGGTTTCGTCAGATTTGGACAGTGTCCATGTCTCAGAGGCGTATGTGAGTACTGGTACTATATAGGTACTATATAGTCCCAGCTTCGTCCGTCGCGACAGGTTCTTTGAGGTAAACTGCTTTTTCAGGCTGTAGAATGACCGGTTGGCAGCCAGCATCCTTGCGCGCAACTCAGCTTCCATGCTGTTGTCGTTGCTGACCTTTGACCCAAGATAGATGAATTGTGGGACGACTTCAAAAGTGCGTTCACCTATCTGTACGTCACGCCTACGTAGATTCGGATTATTTATTGGTAGGTCCGCTGATGTTGCCACCATCAGTTTGGTCTTTGCCTCGTTTATCTGCAATCCGAGGCTCTCTGCCGCCTGCTCAATCCCTTGGTAGGCTTCTGCTACATAGGAGAGCCGCAGACCAATGATGTCTATATCATCAGCGTATGCCAGGATCTGGGTTGACTTATAGAAGATGGTTCCCGTAGTCTCCACCCTCGAGTCGCGGATGGCCCTCTCTAGCGCCAAGTTGAATAGGAGACAGGCAAGCCCGTCCCCCTGGCGCAGACCTTTGGTGGTAGCAAAAGGTCCTGAGAGTTTTCCATCCACCCTCACCTGGCATGTGACGTTGGTCATAGTCATTCTAACTAGCCTTATCAGTTTGGCCGGGATTCCAAATGAGCTCATAGCGTCGTACAGTTTTACCCTGGCTATGCTATCGTATGCGGCTTTGAAGTCTATGTTGAGATGGTATGTGTCGTTTTTGTATTCAGCCATCTTCTCCAAGATCTGCCGCATGGTGCAGATCTGATCAGTGGTTGATTTTCCGTTTCGGAATCCTCTTTGATAGTTTCCTACTATCTCTTCGACGTGCGGGACAAGGCGATCCTGAAGGATCAGGGAGAATATTTTATAGGCGGTATTCAACACCGTAATACCCCTGTAGTTGTTGCAGTCCAACCTGTCTCCCTTCTTGTATACGGGGTAGATGATGCCGAGATTCCAATCACAAGGCATCGATTCGCTATCCCACACCTCAGTAACAATTTGATGAATCTCGTTTTCTAGTCGTGCACCTCCATTCTTGACCAGTTCAGCTGCAATTCCGTCGGTTCCGGGTGCCTTGTTATTTTTCAGCCGACGGATAGTCTTTCGTGTTTCTTCTATGCTAGGTGGCAGTAGCATGACACTATCTGCTAGTGGCGCTTCTAGCTGTTCGTTTAACTGGTCGTTGAGTAATTCATCAAAGTACTGAGCCCACCGCGAGAGGACCTCTGGCTGGTTACTAACCAGATCTCCATCCTTGTTGCGACACCAGGTTACCTTAGGTACCACGTTGTTTCGGTGACCTGCTATCGCTTGGTAAAACTTTCGTGTCGGTCCGTACGCCTCTCTGGTTTGCTCGAGTTCCCGCATGTTTTGCTCTTCCAAAGCATGCTTCTTAGAGCGGTGAACTCGTTTCTCTTCGCGTCTGAGCCGTGAATATTCCTCTGCGCATGCCCGCGTTCTATGCCGTTGCTGCATTGCTCGGTATGCAGTATTCTTATGTTCGGTCACTTGTCTGCATTCATCGTCGAACCAGCCAGATTTGGTGTTGCCACGACGTAGTAGGAGTATATTTCTTGCACAGTTTATTATTTTTGTTTTTAGAGCGTTCCACCTCTCGCTCGTAGTTTCATATCTGTTTTCTGGTAGTAGAGACTGGTAGTTCTGGTAGTTAGTGTTGAGCCGAGGCTGCGTGTTTTCTCCGCCCCCATTGGTGCGGGGGCGGGCGATTCTACAACGTATCACTAAGCCAACCAAGTAGTGATCGGAATCGATATTGGCTCCTCGATAAGTTCTGACGTTTAACAGGCTCGACTGTCGTCGGCGGCTTATTAACACGTGGTCGATCTGGTTGAAGGATTCGCCATCCGGGTGCGCCCACGTCATTTTGTGGATGTCCCTCCGCGCAAATTTGGTACTTCCTACAACCAGATTGTTCGCTGCGGCGAACTGGACCAATCTACTACCATTATCGTTACTGTGCTCATGCAGACTGTAACAGCCAGTGTATTGGCGGTACATTGGCTCCCTACCGACTTTTGCGTTGAAGTCCCCCGGGATGATTTTGAGGTCATGCCTGGGGCACGCATTTATAGTTCTAGCGAGGCGGCCGTAAAAAAGGTCCTTCTCCTCTTCCTCTTTATCTTCGGTAGGGGCGTGAACGTTTATGAGGCTTATATTAAAAAATTTGCCTCGCATGCGCAGGGTGCATAGCCTATCGTTTATAGCCTTGAAATCTATGATTACGGATTTCAGCCGGTGACCTACGGCGAAACTCGTTCCGAGCACGTGGTGGCGGTCGTGGCAGCTGTAGTAAATATCGTAGCATTGCTTACCACGCCTGTTGTGCACACCGTTCCCTAGCCACCGAATCTCTTGTAGAGCTACGAGGTCCATGCTCAATGTGGCTAGGGCGTCATCAAGTTGTTTCAAGGCTCCGGCTTTGCTAAGAGTGCGTACGTTCCATGAGCACATTTACATATTTTAGGTTAATAAATATATTATATAATATATAAATATAGAATGACCGGTTGGCAGCCAGCATCCTTGCGCGCAACTCAGCTTCCATGCTGTTTTCGTTGCTAAGAGTGCGTACGTTCCATGAGCACATTTACATATTTTAGGTTAATAAATATATTTACACATTGATTATGATCGCGCAAATCCCTACGTTGTGTTATATTTTTATGAAAACTAGAACAAGCTTTCACAATTTTACGAAACTTTATTATAACGCGCGCTGTCGAGAGCCGTTTCTCTTTCGTGGTCGGTTACAAGATGAATATCATTATGGCAGCTTATTCCCGCGATCTAATTCCCTACCAATACACACAAAAAACAGCACCTGTCAATCGTTTCGTTTATCGGTGAAACGCATATGCAAATAACGCAAGTGAAGTATTTCACTCGGAACTATGGGTATTTAAAAACATGAAACGTAAACAGATTATGATATCAATATCATAATTTTACCAATAGGTGGCAAAGAAATATTTTTAAAGATGCTATAACACTAATGGATATCAAAAGTAGCAAGGTAAAAGTCATATCATTTCTTTTTTATTCTAATGAATTATGAATGAATCTAAACCTTATGAACGATTGATTAGGTAATTATTAGACATTAATATGTATCAATTTGCTCATCCATGACGGTTAAAACAGACGTTCAAAAAATGCTGCTTGGGTTTAAGATAAACAGGCGTTACGCGAAACACTAGCGTAACGTAGAGGGATGAGCCTTAGGGCGGTGGCAACGCTGATCGGATGCGATTTTATCGGACGAGATTTATATGGGATTTGACAGATAACATCGGACGTGCGATTTCGTTGTCCGACGTTATCTGTCAAATCTCATATAAAAATTTGACAGGCCGTCCGATAAAATCGCATACGAAAAAGCGTTGCAACCGTCCTTACTTTTACCCGTGTGCCTGACACTTTTGAACTTCAAACCACCACTGTAAACTTTTTGATACGTGTGTCCATGCACATCTTAATCCACAACCACACTACCAACAGTCCTTTTTCGCTTGGCCGTGAAACTTTTCACACTTTTGGCCGTTACTATCAAATCCGGCCACGAAAAGTTCACTAACTGCCGGATTTGAAATTAACGGCTGAAATTATCCACTCACTTCACTGCCGTTTCATTCGCAACGGATTTTTTTTTAAATGTTGCACGACATTTTTCCTCTTTTGAATTTCACTAAACCGACATTTCAAATTTTTGCACGAAAAGTTTCGTTGTGTCGTGAGGACAGTTCAACGACTGCCAAAATGGCGGCGCCGAACGTTGTCAGGCGGATGCCAATAACTGTAACTTTCGTCACCCTGGCCTAACTCAAAAATTACAAATTTTCACGGGCCGCCGCCATTTTGCCACGCTATATTCACTAATTATCAAAATTTTCAAATGCACTTTTCAACACATTCCACTTACAATTTTTCCACGGAAAAACTATCTCCGCAAACATCCTCCACGTGTTGCTCGTTGACTTGGGTTGCTAGGTCTGCCCGCTCGTCGTCCCAGGCTTGCTGAAGTTGAGCCGTTATCCCCTTAGTAGCTTCGCTGATATGGCTCCAGCTCTCGGCATCGCGCAATAAGTGCTGCTGGAGGTTTTCCGGACGGAACGGCTCCGTACTTTCCACCCCGAGTAGCTGCTGACGGACTTCGACAAACCTCGGGCAATCGAACACCGCGTGCTCTGCGGTCTCCGGAACGCCGCTGCACCACTGGCAGTCAGGGGACGATGTGAAGCCATTGCGACACAGTTATTCCCAGAAGAAGCCGTGTCCCGAGAGGACCTGGCACAAATGGAACGACACATCTCCGTGCTTCCTTGACTGCCAGTTGCTGATGTTGGGTAGCACACGGTGCGCCCAGCGCGTGTGCCGGCTGGTGTCGGCTTTCGCATCCCACTGTTGCTGCCATTGCTCGATGGTGGCCTGTCGCTCTTGCTTGCGGATGTTCGCCCTCGTGTCGGAGCGGTTTACGGCACTTAGTCGCTGGTAGACCCGGGCGTCCTCATCCACCAGCAGGCAGATGGGGGTCAAGCCAGCCAGGAGGGTGGCAGTCTCATACCTTACGGTACGGAATGCTCGTGCCACCCTCAGTGCCATCTTCCGCTGTACACGCTTCAGCAGGCGTACAGGCTCACGTTTCTGCAGCTCCTTGCTCCATACCGGTGCTGCATAACGCA
This sequence comes from Anopheles merus, assembly GCF_017562075.2. NCBI lineage: Eukaryota > Metazoa > Arthropoda > Insecta > Diptera > Culicidae > Anopheles > Anopheles merus. Next base: position 9,990,129 of record NC_054083.1, read on the forward strand.
TAACGGACTCGGACACCAAAGCTAGCAGCTTCGCTTTCGATGCCCTTGGTCCGCTATGGTTTCGCAGCAATCTGGATGTGGCGTCGGCGATCTTCCCAGCCCTCTCGGTGACCTCCTTGACGCGCGGCAGCCACGACAACTTGTCCTGGAGGGTCGCGCCGAGATAGCGGATCGAGCGGGACGAGGTGACGTCCACGTCGCCTACTCGGACGGTAATCCGCGTCGGGGCTTTGGAGCTGGAAATGACCACCATTTCCGTTTTCGCCGGCGCCAACTCGAGATGGTGTCGAGTCATCCACTCCATAACTGATGATATCGCCTCTTCCGCAGCAGCTTTTACATTGTCTGGGGTTGTGCCTGGGACCAGCAGCACCAGGTCGTCGGCATACCCCAGGATCTCCGCATCGGGCGGCAGGGCGATGTCTAACACACCGTCGTACATCGTGTTCCCACCCTGTGGATAGACCCCTGTGAAACCCCTGCCGTGACGGACCGCACTACCGGGCCATCAGATGTTTCATACACTAGCTCACCGGGATAACTGGCATTTTTTTTTTTTTTTTTTTTTTAGAACGGGTTTCTTTATTTTCCAGAATCCCTCACCCGCCCCTACAATGCATACCCGCGAAGGTTTTCTTTGAAGGGGGTTCTTAGCCATATTTGGCCAGTCTACAACCGTGCCTTTGCACCTTTCAATTTTATTCAAATTCAACTAAAATTCAATTGAAATTCTTTCACTCCCATCGTACTCCAATCGGATTCTTCCGTTTCAGCTTTCGCTGCTTCTACTTCGGCGCTGCGAATCTAGCGGGAGGCAACTTCCGCCTCGACCGCCGCCGCTTGTTCAGCAGCGCTAAGGCCACCGTCTGTGACTACTGCTGCAGCCTCCTCCACCTGTTGCGATGCCTCACGAGACGGTCCGTCAGCGTGTTCCGCGATTGCTCGGCCGTTATCGTCATCGCTTCTTGCCCGGCTGGACACCCCGAGAAGACGACGGTTTCGCCTCCTCTCCCTAAACCGCGCTTGCCGTTCACGGAGCGCTGCACGTCGCTGAGCGGTGCGTGGTGAAGCCGGTGGGGTTGGGGGAAGTCCAGCTCGACGTTCTTCCCGCCGACGTGCTGTTGCTGCTCGCCGGTTGGCGTTGCGTCTCTCGTTTCGGGCCCGTCGCACCTCGGCGCGTTGAGCCTCTAACTGTATCACGTCGTCAGTATGGTGCTCGATGACATGAACCGCCAGTGCTGCCCGCTCCTCGTCCCACGCTTGCTGCAGCTGGGCCGTTATCTGCTTAGCAGCTTCGCAAATACGGACCGGGATAACTGGCTTTTTTTTTTTTTTTTTGTTAAAACGGGTTTTTATTTTGTTTCAAAATTAAACCCTCCCGCTCCCCTACATTTTACCCGCGAGGGCTTACCCTGCAGGGGGTTTCATGGCTTAATGGCCAACCTTTTGTCCGTGCGAAAAGCACCTTCCATGTTTTATTTCTATTTCTAAATTCAGCCGAAAAATTCACTCATTCCCCTAAATAGGGCGCTTTTTCACGCTCGATGCGTCGCTGTTTTTTACGTGCATACCACGCCTAGCGGGAGGCAACTTCTGCCTCGACCGCGGCGGCTTCTTCCGCGGCGTTCAGGCCACCGTCCGTGGCCTCGTCCTCCTCGTCGATTGCGCGGTTGCGCATGCCAGATGGTCCGGCTGCGAAATCCGCGCGTTCTCGGCCGTCATCGTCATTGTTTATCGCCCGGCCGGACATCCCGAGAAGACGACGGTTTCGTCTCCTCTCCCTGAACCGCGCTTGACGCTCACGAAGCGCTGCACGTCGCTGAGCGGTCCGTGGTGAAGCTGGTGGGGTTGGGGGAAGTCCAGCTCGACGTTCTTCCCGCCGGCGTGCTGTTGCTGCTCGCCGGTTGGCGTTGCGTCTCTCGTTACGAGCCCGCCGCACTTCCGCGCGTTGGGCCTCCAGCTCTGCTGCGTCTTCGTCCTGACGCTCGATGACGTTAGCAGCCAATGCTGCCCGCTCCTCGTCCCACGCTCGCTGCAGTTGGGCCGTTATTCGCTTCGCGGCTTCGCAAATACGACTCCAGCTATCGGCGTCGCGCAACAAGTGCCGCTGGAGGGTGTCCGGACAGACAGGGTCTGGACCTCCCTCGCCGAGTAGCTCCTGTCGAACTGCCGCAAAGCGTGGGCACTCGAAGAAGGCGTGCTCCGCCGTCTCTGGGACGCCGACGCACAACTGGCAGTCTGGGGACGACGTGAATCCATTGTGGCACAAGTAGTCACGGAAAAATCCGTGTCCGGACAAAACCTGTGCCAGATGGAAAGTCATATCTCCATGTTTCCTAGACTGCCAGTCGCCGACCGATGGAATTACACGGTGCGTCCACCGCGTGTGCCGGCTGGCATCCTGATGCAGTGCGTCGGCATCCCATTCCTCCTGCCAGCAGTCGATGGTAAACTGCCGCTCAGTCGCCCGGATGTCCTCCCTCGTTGCAGCACGGTCTGGAGCAAGGAGCTGTTGATGGACCCGGGCATCCTCGTTGATGAGGTGGCATATCGGTACGAGTCCAGCGAGCAGGGTGGCCGTCTCATACCTGACGGTACGGAATGCCCGTGCCACCCTGATGGCGGCTTTTCGCTGTACTCGTTGCAGCATCCGTCGGCACTCACGCACCCGAGTTGCCTCCGCCCAGACGGGAGCAGCATACCGCAACACCGATTCTGCCACATACGCCAGCAGCCTTGACTTGGCCGTCCTGGGGCCGCTGTGATTCAGCATGAGGCGCGTTACAGCTGCCACCACGCGCGACGCCTTTTCCGTGACGTTGGTGACATGGTCTCGCCATTTCAGGTGATCTTGGAGCTGCACGCCCAAGTACCTGATGCTCCTAGACGACTTGATTTCCACGTCACCGACGCGAAATGTCACCTGCGGGGGAGTCTTCTTACTCGAAATCAGGACGGCTTCAGCCTTGGCTGGGGCCAACTCCAGACCGTGCTGTTGCATCCAACGTTGGACCTGGTCAACGGCCTCCTCTGCTCTCGCGCGAACCTCGTCCGTGGTGGTAGCAGGAACCAGCAGCGCCAAGTCATCCGCGTAACCGATGATTTCGACGTCGGCATGAAGCGGCACATCCAGCACCCCGTCATACATTATGTTCCACAAAGTGGGGCCCAGAATGGACCCCTGTGGAACACCGGCGGTAACATGCCGTACGACGGGGCCTTCGCTCGTGTCGAAGTATAGCGTGCGATCTTCGAAGTAGCTCCGAAGCATCCGTTGGAGGCCGGTTGGGACACCTTTTGCCTGAAGGGCGCTGGCAATGGATTGCCAGCTGGCCGTGTTGAACGCGTTCTTCACGTCCAACGCCACAACAAGCAAGAATCGGTTATCCCGGCCGTTCGTTCGCCCAAACGACATGGCGGTGCGGCCGGCCTCAACAACGCGCTGAATGGCGCTCACCGTCGATCGTCCTCGACGAAATCCGAACTGCCGGTCCGACAGTCGGGGTGAAGACGGCTCCTCGAGATGGTCGTTGAGGCGGTTCAGGATGAGGCGCTCCAGTACCTTCCCCAGAGCGTCGAGCATGCAAAGGGGTCGGTACGAACTGCTCTCTCCCGGAGGCTTCCCCTGCTTCGGCAGCAACACCAGTCTTTGCCTCTTCCACTGCGCCGGGAACGTAGCGCGGTTGAGGCAATCCTGGTACAGGACCCGGAAGACCTCCGGGAACATGGTGATTGCCGTCTTCACCGCCGCATTCGGGATGCCATCAAGCCCTGGTGCTTTGCGGCTCGCCATCTGACTCGCGATTAGCAGCAGCTCGTCGTCGGTAACAGGTGCTACACCCGCCGCAGTTGTTGCTCCCTCGTCGTTTCCCGCGTTGCTCTGCTGCGACCAGTCACAGGGCGGATGCTCAGGAAAGAGGTCGGACACAATGCGTTCGAGGACGACCCGGTCCGCTTCTGAAGGCGTCCGACTGCCCCGGAGCCGGGACATGACGACCCGATATCCTGCCCCGAACGCATTCTCTTCTGCAATTTCGATCAGCTCCTGGAACAAGTTCCGCTTGCTAGCTCGAATTGCTCGACTGAGCTCCGCCCTTGCTGTCCTGTGCTCAGCTGCTGCTATGCTGCGCTCCTCCAAATCAGCCGTCTGCAGCATCCGGTCACGGGCAACCTCGCAGTTGTTCCTCAGGCGAGCCAGGAGGGGAGACCACCAAAATGTGTTACGGTGCGGGTCTTGGTGCAGTCGGGTAACCCGCTGCATTGTCTCATCGCAGGCCTTCAACATGGCTGCGATCATACCCTCCTGGCTCGATGCGCGTTGGACAAAGTCCGCAGCGAACAGCGCCTCGAGGAATGATGTAGCAGAAAACTGCGAGGTCTTCCATCTACGGCCAGCGTGACGCACACGCCTCTGGCTTGCGGAAGCACCCTGCCGCGACGACGGTTGCCGCTGATGTTGCTGCTGCTGCTGTTGCGATGGCTGCTGCTGCTGCTGCTGCTGCTGAAGTGACTGCTGCTGCTGCGCAGAGGACTGTTGCGCTGGCTGCTGCTGGTCCTGCAGTTGCTCGGACGATGCTGGTGTTCCTCCCACAGTGTAGAGGACATAGCGGTGGTCTGATGCGGTGTAGCGTGTACTCACGATCCACGTATCTGGGCGAGCAATCGACGGGCTTGCGAACGCCAAGTCAATTATGCTCGGGAGAGCCACCCCGTTGCCGTCGAACGTGAATTCTCGACCTCGGTTTATCACGCTCAGGCCAAGCTGCTCCACCATAGCGTGCAGCTCTTCCCCGCGGTTGCAAGTCCTTGGACTGCCCCACTCCTCATGTCTGGCGTTAAAATCGCCGGCGACGACGACTTGAGGGTGGGAGAAGGCTTCGAGTTCTATGGCTTCAATGAAGCGCTCGAACTCGGCGAGGCTGAGGCTTGGTGGAGCATAGCAGCTTATGAAGGTCACTCCGCCAATCTGCGCTGCTACCAGCCCCCGAGCTTCGCTGCACCACACGCGCTGAATTGGTAGCTCACCGACAGCTACCACCGCTACCGTCCGGCAGCTGCTGAATGCCCACCGGCCGTTATTCTCTGGTGGACGCAGAACATCAGAGAGGATGAGCACGTCTGCTTTCTCCTCTCTGGCAGCTTGTAGCACCAGATTCTGGGCATCACGGCCATGGCCCAGATTCGCCTGCAAGACTTTTAGGGCCGGGAGCATCGCTGAGCCGAACGAGCACATTCGCTGTGTCCTATGTGGTGAGCGCCACCACACAGTGCACACTTCGCCTCATTTTGGCAGGATCGTGCTTTGTGTCCGTCTAGTCCGCAACGGATGCACATATTCTGCCGATCTGCAGTGGAACGGCAGTTCGACGCAATATGGCCCATCTCCAGACAACGGAAGCATCGCTGTCGCTCTGGAGGGGTTGGTGGAGCTGCACGTACCTTGCTGACGCAGTCGCACAGGTACAGTTTGGCTCCTTCCAACTGTCGAGCTGATTTCGCTGGTAGCCGGATTCGTGCTCGCTTCGACCCATCTGGAAGTTCCCAAATGCTGGTGGAAACTACTCCAGCACTTGCGCCAATCTTCTCATCGAGGGCAGTAATGATGTCCTCCTCCGCAGCGAGGGGATCGATGTCGGATACGAGCAGCTCACCCATTTCGGTGACAAGCCGACTTACGCCTGCGTCACCGATAATCTTGCGGACGCCGTCAAGCATAAGTGGGGCATTTGCCGTCTTGCTTAGTTCCATGCGTAGCAGTCTGGCATGGGTTCGGCGACCCTGCTTGATATGCCCTTTCATGTCACAGTAGGCCGGGTCGAGACGGATGGCTTTGCGCACCTTGTCGTAAATGCCATCCCAGGTTTCGCCTTCGCTGGGTGACACCTCGATGATGTCAGGCCTCGGCTTTCGCTTACGCTGTAGCTGCTGCTGCTGCTGCATACGCTCCTGCTGTTGCTGCTGCGAGCCAGCGACCGCCTGTCGCTGTGGCTGACGTTGCTGCTGCTGCTGTTGATGCTGTGCGATATCGACTGCCTGACGCTGTGGCTGACGCTGCTGCTGCTGCTGTTGCGGCTGCTGCTGAGAGCGTGGCTTACCCGTAGCTTTGCCGCGATATCTACGCCGCACGACCTCACTGAAGGTCAACTCCGGCACGACGTCTCCGCGGACGGCAGTCGATGCCTCGTTACGCGGCGGCATGACTGCACGCGACGTCGACGCGCGGGGCTGCTCCTGCTCTTGCTGGTTCCGCTGCTGCTGTTGTTGTTGCTGCTGCGGCTGCGCAGAGGATCGGCGTGGCAACGGAGTTGGAGGTTGACGCGAACTAGCTGACGGTTGTCCGCCGGCAACCTTTGCTGCCAGTAAGGAGTTTAGAACGTCTCGGTCGCGCTGATGTGCGGCGGCGAGCTTCTCCATTTGCGCCTCCAGCTTTTCTTCACGGCGCTTCGCCTCCTCCTTCTCCTCCTGTAGCAGTTGGCACATGCCAGTTATCTGCTCGGAGAGGCGAGAATTTTGCTCCTTCATTTCCAAATTCTGCTCCTCTAGCCGCTGAATTGTTGCCTTAAGCAACTCGAGCTCCGGTGTGGTCGAGGCGGCCTTGGATGCCACGGCGGGCTTGTTGTTGCCTGTGACACTAACCCTAGGCAGCGCCACTCGAGGCTCGGTCGCAAACAGCTTCGAGCCGGATGCCAAGCTGCTACGGCAGTCCACAGAGACTGACCTCGCACTCGCGCGGGTTGACATCCCGGATGATGCCATCATCTTTGCCGACTTTCAGGTTGGTGGGTTAAATAACCCTGGGGGTCGATGTGACCCCGGGGGTCGGTTGACCCCAGGGGGTCGAGATGACCCCAGGTATGCAGCGCCGTCTAGCTGGTGTTCTGCCGCTCGCTCGCTGCTGTAGAATCCTTCTTCCACGCTGGCTTTTCCACTATGGTCCGACTTGCGACCCCCCTGGTGGGCTGGGGGGGAGGGGTGGCGGGTGGCGAAAAATTACGAGAGGGTGCGTCGCTCACGTGGGGAATGGATCCACACCAATCCCGAATTTTTCCGGCACGTTTTCACGTCCAAATTGCGCTGCCCGCTTTTTCGACCCTTTTTGGACCTACTTTAGGGATTTTTCACCGTTAGCGGGGGAGGGGGGGAAGGGGAAAATAATTTTCCCGTGTTTGTTTTATCACCCTCTATCACCCCGCAGCTTCACTGAATTTTTTCTGATTTTTCGAAATTTTTCGAAAAATTCGAGCAGTTTTCGAGTTGCTCGAACTCCTCGAATCGAGCAGATTCGAGCTGCCGCGGGCACTACACTTCTTCCCCGAATTTTCTGCGCACTTTTTGTAAACTCGAGCACTTTTCGAGCAGTAACGGACTTTTCAATTTTTGTCCCTTGGGAACTGCTTCCAGGACAAAATTTGTCCCTTGGGTATTATAGAACGAAATTCGAACGGATAACACCATCTATAGGTAATTTGGGTGCTCTAAACACGATTTTGATGTTTTCAGAGCGATCCGCGGCCGTTTTGCACACTTTTTCACGGAATGTTTACGGAGCGTGTTTACACATGTGCTCATACTTTCGCTACTCCACAGGGATACTGGGATAACTGGCTAGTTGCCGCCAAGCGTTCATAGTAGAGTTGGGCAAAACGCACAATAAAGCGGACCTGGGTCCGGACGATTCCAACAAATTTCAAACCCAGTTCCGAAGGGTAGTTTCAATCCGACAGGCCGGAACCGCCCGGAATCGTCCGGAATCGTCTGGATTCAACGGAATCGTGCGGAATCGTTGGAACTGTTCGGAATCGTCTGGAATCAACCGGAATCGACCGGAATCGCCCGGAATCGCCCGGAATTGCACGGAATCGTCGTAATTAACCGGAATCGTCGGAATAGTCGGAATTCTATTTCATTTCATGTCATTTATTCAGTGCATAACCTAATACAAATAGATACAAACAGTAACACAAGAAGCTAGATTGCATGTCGAACGATATTGAGGAACTCAGTGTGCGACATTCCTGGCTCAAATGTACGACAGACAGCATTGACATATGCGCGGCGGCCGGAACGTGAACGTGAATCGTCGGAACAGTCGCAATCGATCGGAATCGACTGGAATCGCCCGGAATCGACCGGAATCATCTGGAATCGTAGGAATTGTTCGGAATCGACCGGAATGAACCGGAATCGTGAGGAATCGTAGTCAACCGATAGTAGTAAATGTTAGAAGCCACATTTAAGACATATTTCACTTTTTCCGTCATTGCTTTGCATGCATCTCCAAACGCACCGCTTCCCAAAAATGTTTGGAGTGTTCATAAAACCTCTTAGTATACTGGTAACAAAAGAGCTTACCCGGAACCCGGAACAAAAGAGCTTAGGAATCGAACCCATAAAGGACATGTTATTAAAGTCGTGCGACTTGATAACTGTGTTCATAATTAGAGACGTGCGTAGCTTTAGAAATCAAAATCGTACAAATGTAAGAATGTTATTAGTTGTTGATTAACACTAGGTTTACGGAACCCGTCGATTCGACGGAATTTTAACTTTGCAGTGTAATACGAACAATACATTTTGTTTAATTTAGATTTTTTTCTTTTCGTAAACTCATCGTAACATACTATAAGTTTCTAACTTAAAACTATATTTACATTATATATTAAACGTTTCAAGTCATTCATATGTTCACTGCTAATTCATGATGCTTTAATCACCTATAAATTAATTTACAAAATTTGGTTTAAAAGTTATTCATATTTTCATATCTATTATAAAATTCTATACTTCAAGCAATACGGTCTTTTCGGACCGTTCCTCCTGAATAAAAAATAAAATTCTATAGTAACTTAAACACTCATTTACATTATTGGAGCCTCTATTTTTTGCAAATCGTATGCTGATTCATTACAGTTGTAGGTTTTCAAAATTATGTTGGACAAAAATTATTTCTTTTAATTTTTTGACGTCAACCTATTTCTCTGCTCCGTTAAGATATAACCTGCTTTTGAAAATATGCATTCACAAGGAACAGAAGGCGCAGGAATTCTGAGATATTTTTTAGCAAGCGTTGATAATATGGATATACTACTTCTCTTTCCTTCCACCAGATAAATGGATCGCATTTTACCTGTAGATTTTGCTCAGACAAATAGCGATCCAGCTCAATCGCGGCAAGAATTCTAGAAGGACTGATTGAATGTTCTGTACTGCTAACTTTTTTTAATGGTTGCCAAATATCCTCATCACTATTGCTACCGTTATCGCTTTCCTCGAGTGTATGAATGCTATTTGTGTTATAATGTGGAAGCATCTTTTTAATCATTTTTTCGTAAGTGTCTTGGTATTGCACATTGTTTCCCAAAAATCCTTCTTTTTTAAATCTTGGGTCTAGGAAAATCCCGCATGACATAATTTCTAAATTATTTGTTGCCTCGAACTTATCCTCAAGTTCAACTATTAGTACGTCTACTAGTTCAGCTACCTTTTCATGAAAGATTTCTTTCTCTCTTTTTCCTTCATTTTTTGCAATAAGGACCTAGTTAAAAACCCCATTATTGAAATTGTCACTGTTTTTTCTGCCATAATTTCGACTGTAACTGTGTTAGAAAGCTTCAAGATTTTGGTAGCCTGTTCTATGATGCACAAATCGTCTTCATCTAGCTTGGATTTGATTTTCAGTGTGGCAATACACGATGCTAGTGGGATCCTATTTTGTTTAATATGATCTAAGATTTCGTACGTGGAATTCCATCGAGTGGGACAATCTTGTTTTAGTTTTAGTTCAGGGTGATTTAAATTCGTTTGCATTTCAGAAAGCTTATTGGCAGCTTTTGAGCTTTTTTTGAAGTGCATGACTACATTTTTAACTTTCTCTAATGTAGACGAAATCTTAGGAAGTGCATCTTTAACTACAAAATTTAAGGTATGGGCACCACACGGGAGATGAGAAATATTTAAAAGTGTTGCAGCTGATAGCATATTGCTAGCGTTATCTGTAACCAAAGTGACTCATTTGCTGGTAATATTAAAGGAGTCTGTTATTTTCGTGATCAAATCAGCTACATTCTTCCCGGTGTGACTTTTGCAAAACTCAGAGCAATCTAATAAATGTGATATTTAATCTCACCCTACCGTACACGGTGTTGCAGCCAGGGTGATCCAGAGGGGACGAGGTAGCGTGCCGTCACGGCTGCAGTCGAACAGGCGTCACCAATTGCGCCTCGGCTGCATCCACAGCATAAATAGAGGGCGATGAGCCATGCCGCCCTGGCTGCAGCCCCGTTGCAACGGGACACACATTTTGTCCAGCCAAAGCATCGTAGGAGGGCGAGGAACCATGCCGCCCGAGTTTTTCATCTCTGCCGCCCGTCATCGTAGAAATACATCGCTGCTGCCCTGGGGCAAGCATCATAGCGGCATCATCATCATCGTCATCATCATCGCGGCATCATCATCATGGGCAAGCATCATCGCGGCATCATCATCGTCATCATCATCGCCATCATCATCGTCGTCACCTCATCGCCGCCGTCCCAGGGAGTGGCACAGCAGCAGCATCACCACTGCGTTATCGCCATCGCGGTGAGGGCCGAGTGTTGCAGCAACCGCTGTTCAGCGCGACAACATCGGTTCCCCACATCTTGGCAGCATCGGCCGGAAGGGTGTCACCACGCCGGTATTCCCTTAGTGGAATACCCCCGCGTCGGTTCGACCCCTTCGGTATTAAAAGGGGGAGATGTTGTGGGCAGCCGTGCCGACCTCTGGACTTGCCGTGGCAGTTGCGCTGCCACCGGTCAACGTCCAGGAGGACGATGGTGTGTCACGCGCAAGGCGTAGTCCCGAGCGCACGATGAGAGTGTGTTAGCGATCCGATCGAGCAGGAGCTCTCGGCAAGGGCGCTCGGTGCGGCTGGTTCGCTACCACCGCAATTGTATCATTTTAAAGTGTTCAAATTGTTTCATTATTTATATTATGTACGTTTTAAGTATTTGAATAAAATTAAAAGTACCAAACCCAATAGTTAATTAATTCTAATATTGTAGAAAATAACACCGGGTGTGAAATTGGAGGAAAACTTGTGATATTTGGGAAATATGTAAAATAACGTGTAGGCGGTTGAACTTTCACTTTGATAATGTGTATTCACTTGTCCGTTTGAGTTCATTTGTACATGCTTTAATTCATTACATAGTTCATTTAATCCTCATCTATTTCCTTGTTTATATGTGTTGTCAAGTGTTGTCTGTTTCTAATCCCGTTACCATAATCCCATAATTCATGCCATAATAAAATTTTATTCAAATAAATATATACATAGAAATTCAAACAAATATTCTATTTCTTTCAATTTAGTCGTGCATAAATGAAAATGTATTTTTAAATTTTGGTTTCAAGGTAAACTTTCGAAGTAGAAAAAATAATTTCTTTCGTTTAAGTTATAAAGAAAAACATTTGTTTTTTTTTTCTAAAACATCGAATTTCTTTTTATTTATTTGTATTATTAGTTTAGTCTTGCCAACTGTCTAAAATTATGTTTAAATGCCTTATTTCAATTAAAAGTTCTTCTTCCGTGAGAACTTCTACTTTCTTTTCTGGTGGTTTCGGCAAGCACATTTCTCATGCTTTTAGTTTAGTATCGGAAGCTACCAGAATCTCGAAACCTGCGGGTCGATTGTCCCCTCAAGGTATTTGTAGAATGCCGCCGTGCATTCCTCGAGTAGCTCGTAAGGGATCGCCGATCCTACGTTCACCAGATTTCGTTCGTTTATGGTTTCGTGATAAAGCCGATCACTGTTGCACCCGCGCACGGTGTGGCTAGCTTTTGCTGTCCTGTGCCAACTTCTTTCGTAGTGTACGATCGATTTGACCGTTAAGTTTTGCACACTTCGCCAATGAAGCGACAGTGTGTGTTCAATTCCATTGATAAAGCCGATCACTGTTGCACCCGCGCACGGTGTGGCTAGCTTTTGCTGTCCTGTGCCAACTTCTTTCGTAGTGTGCGATCGATTTGATCGTTAAGTTTTGCACACATCGCCAATGAAGCGACAGTGTGTGTTCAATTCCATTGATAAAGCCGATCACTGTTACACCCGCCCAGGGTGTGACTAGCTTTTGCTGTCCTGTGTCAACTTCTTTCGTAGTGTGCGATCGATTTGACCGTTAAGAATTATTGATATTTAATGGGCCAGAAGATCGCTGAATAGGTCAGAAGGACCAAAACAGTACAAGAGATCGCACCAGCACACAACAGCGTGAACAGGGTCAGTTAATACCGCTTAGTTATCCAGTGCCAGTAAGTTTTTTTTCTCACAAATAATTGCAAGTCAGTGTTGTAAGCTGTGTTAGAAACATCTTTTGGTGCACTGTCGATCAGTAAACAACCAATGTGAAGCTACAAGTACAAAAGCCTAGAGCGTGTGTAAGAACTTTTGCGGTAACGTTCTCACCATTTGAATTGCTGAAAGAGATCGCGTTTCAGCTGTACAAGTACAAGTGCTGTGAAGTTTGTAGGAACGATCCTTTAGCGCACCAGTGATTGCTGCATTTTTGCGGTGGACGTTCTGACCATTTCTAGGGTATAGAGTTATAGGTAAGGAAAAATTGATCGCTGTTTTAAAAGTATTAGTAAACTAGAAATACATTTGAATTGTGTGTTTCCAGTTTCGCACTATGACACTCCCAACCAGCGATGTATGGCTGCATTACGTGAAATCTGAAGGTGGAGGTAAATGTCGTTACTGCCAACAGGTAGTGTCGTACACTTAAAGCTCAACATCTAACTTGAAACGGCATCTCAGTCGTAAACATCCTACTGTTCCGCTGCATAGAAATAACCCTCTATCGACAACTTACGTTCTACCTACAAGAAAAAGTATTTCAAACGGTGCGTTACCAGCGCTTTATAATGATACGCTCAAAGTCAAAGTCGTGCAAACCAACTTACTCACAGCATCAACAATTTCATTACCTGCTGATTGTTGGACAAAAATCAATAATGATAGTTTTTGTGCAGTTACAGCACATTATATTAACAGTAAATACGAACTGTGTTCACAGTTATTAGATTGCTCTGAGTTTTGCAAAAGTCATACGGGAAGAATGTAGCTGATTTGATCACGAAAATAACAGACTCCTTTAATATTACCAGCAAATGAGTCACTTTGGTTACAGATAACGCTAGCAATATGCTATCAGCTGCAACACTTTTAAATATTTCTCATCTCCCGTGTGGTGCCCATACCTTAAATTTTGTAGTTAAAGATGCACTTCCTAAGATTTCGTCTACATTAGAGAAAGTTAAAAATGTAGTCATGCACTTCAAAAAAAGCTCAAAAGCTGCCAATAAGCTTTCTGAAATGCAAACGAATTTAAATCACCCTGAACTAAAACTAAAACAAGATTGTCCCACTCGATGGAATTCCACGTACGACATCTTAGATCATTTTAAACAAAAATAGGATCCCACTAGCATCGTGTATTGCCACACTGAAAATCAAATCCAAGCTAGATGAAGACGATTTGTGCATCATAGAACAGGCTACCAAAATCTTGAAGCTTTCTAACACAGTTACAGTCGAAATTATGGCAGAAAAAAACAGTGACATTTCAATCATGGGTTTTTAACTAGGTCCTTATGCAAAAAATGGAAGAAAAAGAGAAATAAGGAACAACAATTAGCATAAGAAAGCATTAGCTGAACTTGTAAACGTACCCAATAGTTGAACTTGAGCGATCAAGTTCGAGGCAACAAATAATTTAGAAATTATGTCATGCGGGATTTTCTAGACCAAGATTTTAAAAGAAGTTTTTGGGAAACAAGGTGCAATACCAGGACACTTACGAAAAAATGATTTTTTATTAAAAGATCGCTTCTGACCACATTATTAACACAATAGCAGTTTCATACACTCGAGGAAGCGGATAACGGTAGCCAACAGTGATGAGGACTAGTTGGCAACCATTTAAAAAAGTTAGCAGTACAGAACATTCAATCGAGGCCTTTAGAATTCTTGTCCGCGGATTGAGCTGGATCGCTATTTGTTGAGCAAAATCTACATGTAAAAAATGCGATCCATTTACTGGAGGAAGCGATAAAGAGATAGATGAGTATTTCCATATTAAAAACGTTGCAGTAAAAATCATCTTCTAGAATTCTTGCGCGCTTCTGTTCCTTGTAAAATGCGAATATTTGGAAAAAAGAAGGGTATATTTAACGGAGCAGAGACATAGGTTGACGTCAACAAAAAATTAAAAGAAATGATTTTGTCCAACATAATTTTGACAACCTACAACTGTAATGAATCAGCATTCGATTTGCAAAAAATAGAGGCTCCAATAATGTAAATGAGTGTTAAGTTACTATAGAATTTTATTTTTTATTCAGAAGGAACGGTCCGAAAAGACCGTATTGCTTGAAGTATAGAATTTATAATAGATATGAAAATATGAATAACTTTAAACCAAATTTTGTAAATTAATTTATAGGTGATTAAAGCATCATGAATTAGCAGTGAACATATGAATGACTTGAAACGTTTATATATAATGTAAATATAGTTTTAAGTTAGAAACTTATAGTATGTTACGATGAGTTTACGAAAAGAAAAAAAATCTAAATTAAACAAAATGTATTGTTCGTATTACACTGCAAAGTTAAAATTCCGTCGAATCGACGGGTTCCGTAAACCTAGTGTTAATCAACAACTAATAACATTCTTACATTTGTACGATTTTGATTTCTAAAGCTACGCACGTCTCTAATTATGAACACAGTTATCAAGTCGCACGACTTTAATAACGTGTCCTTTACAGGTTCGATTCCTAAGCTCTTTTGTTCCGGGTTCCGGGTAAGCTCTTTTGTTCCGAGTTCCGGGTAAGCTCTTTTGTTACCAGTATACTAAGAGGTTTTATGAACACTCCAAACATTTCTGGGAAGCCACACTTGCCGGAGATGCATGCAAAGCAATGACGGAAAAAGTGAAATATGTATTAAATGTGGCTTCTAACATTTACTACTATCGGTTGACTACGATTCCTCACGATTCCGGTTCATTCCGGTCGATTCCGAACAATTCCAACGATTCCAGATGATTCCGGTCGATTCCGGGCGATTCCAGTCGATTCCGGTCGATTGCAACTGTTCCGACGATTCACGTTCACGTTCCGGCCGCCGCGCATATGTCAATGCTGTCTGTCGTACATTTGAGCCAGGAATGTCGCACACTAAGTTCCTCAATATCGTTCGACATGCAATCTTGCTTCTTGTGTTACTGTTTGTATATATTTGTATTAGGTTATGCACTGGATAAATGACATGAAATGAAATAGAATTCCGACTATTCTGACGATTCCGTGCGATTCCGGGCGATTCCGGTCGGTTCAGGTTGATTCCGGTTGATTACGGTCGATTCCGAACGGTTCCAACGACTTCGCACGATTCCGTTGATTCCAGACGATTTCGGACGATTCAGGGCGGTTCCGGCCTGTCGGATTGAAACCCTTCGGAATTGGGTTTGAAATTGTTGGAATCGTCCGGACCCAGTTCCGCTTTATTGTGCGTTTTGCCCAACTCTACTATGAACGCTTGGCGGCAACTAGCCAGTTATCCCGGCGTTTTTCCTGAATAACTTTTCCGGGAAAATTAGGAAAATTCATTGGACGTGCGACTCGGGTGCGCGGGGAAAATCGGCTTGTTTGACCACCCGGACGTCCAAATCGGACGGTAAACGTTTATCTGCACCACCAACGTACCAGAGGGCGCCACCTGTCAAAACTAAAACTGTCTATCTCCGGAACTGCTGGTCCGAGTTGGACGGGCAAGTGTTCGTTGGAATCGGCATTGCCCCGGCTATCTACCAGTGCTGCCATTGCGGCCATTTTTGGCCATTCCAGGGTTGCCAGATTTCACAGTTGGTGATTATTTCAACTGTGTACCACTCCGGAACGGGTAGCCTCAGCCGAACGGGCAAGTGTTGGCTGACGTTGGCATTGGCCCGGCTACCCACACTGGTGGGCCAGCTTGGCCGATAACGCTCGCAGCAGTGTTGCCAGTTTTGTGACCAGAGCGAAAGTTTGAGAGCGAATATCTCCGGAACGGGTAGCCCTAGTCGAACGGGCAAGTGCTCGCTGAACTCGGCTTCAGCCAGGCTACGTGGCAGTGCGGTCAGACGGGATCGCAATTGCTGACTCGTGGATGCCTGCTTCGAGGTATACGGAAATGCACGTCGAAATGTGCATTGGCCCAGCTTTCAACTTGTGATCGGAGTGTACCGTGGATCGTTTCGTATCGCGCGTTCAACGCAGAGTGCGACGGGCTGCGTTCATACCCTCGTATTAAGAGGTGCGCGTACGAACGAAATCGACATCTGAGCCGCAGAACATCAACCAGGCTGCGCAGCATCCCAGGGGTCATCCCGACCCCTCGGGGTCATATCGATCCCTAGGGTCATCTCGACCCCCAAGGGAGTCTATCCTGAAGATGGAACTCCCAAATCGTAGTCTGAGGCCTCGGCAGCCATCCGTCGATTGCAGCTTGGGAGCGATCCCAAAGAAGGCCGTACTGGCTTCGAAAACCGACTCTGGACGCACGTCCATGACGGCGAAGGCAAACGAGGAAAAGGAAATTTGCCTGCACCTCATGCTGCAGGCGGAGAATGCCGAAAAGGCTGAACTAATGAAAACGGTGGCAAGCCTTCAAGCCACTATAGAGGGACTGCAGAAGCAGCTGGCGGAGGCACAGCAGGCCAGGTTATCCGCTGAAGCGGAAGCAAAAAAGGAGCGAGATGCCATGCTGGCCGAGATCCGGGACCTGGGGCAACAACTGCGCCGGGAGCTCTCCTGGCAACGCGGCCAACAGTAACAGCAGCAATCGCAACCTGGCCCATCTATGATGGAGGCGGTATCTTTGCGGGCCCCCCAGGAGTCGACGGGGGAAAACAACCGGCAGTTGGAGCAGCCTAGCTTCGCCGATGTTGTTCGCCGCAAATACCGCGGTATGGCCAAGGGGAAGCCCCGGCAGCCCCCCCCAGCAGCAGCAGCAGCAACAGCAACAACATCAGCAGCAGCAGCAGCAGCAGCAGCAGCAGCAGCAGCAGCAGCGACAGCCGCAGCGACAGTCGGTCGCAGGCTCGCAGCAGCAACAACAGCAGCAGCAGCGACAGCCACAGCGACAGGCGATCGCCGGAGCAGCAGCAGCACCAGCGCAGACAGCAGCAGCAGCCACAACATCAGGGAGAGCGGTATGTTCCACTGCAACTCCGGCAGCAGGCGCATCAACAGCAGCAGCGGCAGCAGCAAAAGGTTCGGCCAAGGCCGGACAAGATAGAGGTGGTCCCGAGTGCCGGACACTCCTGGTACACGTTGTACCAAAAAGTTCGGGATGCTGTCAAACAAGATCCGCACAATGGCCTTGAAGATCACTTGATAATGGGCAAACGGAGCCACGCTGCAAATCTCCGAATGGCTCTAAGTAACTCGGCCAATGCCAGCCTGGTCCGCGCAGAAGTCCAGGAGATTGTTGGTGACGCCGGACTAGCCCGGGTGATCACCGACATGGCCGATGTCTTGATAACCAACATCGATCCTCTGGCAACAGTTGAGGACATCAAGAAGGCCATTGAGGGAGAGTACCAGGAGCCGATTGAAATCGCCCGAGTGAGCGCGTGGGAGCTGCAAGATGGAACCCAGCGAGCTAGAGTCCGCCTGCCCGCTAAGGCTGCCGCTGCCCTCAAGGGGTCGAAGCTCCGACTCTGTGGCTGCATCAGCAAAATAAGAGGCGTCGAAAGGGCAGCACCTGAGCGCCAGCGATGCTATTGCTGCCTGGAGCGCGGTCACCTTGCACACGCATGCCGTTCCCCGACAGACCGTCAGCAACTCTGCATCCGGTGTGGCAGTGAAGGTCACCAAGCCGGGACTGCTCCAGCGACGTTAAGTGTGCGGCCTGCGGTGCACCTCATCGCATCGGGCTCATGAGCTGCGAACATCCGGCTTCGCCTTCAATCTAAAAGTGACGCAAATCAATGTGGATCACTGTCAGGCAGGGCAGGACTTGGCACTCCAAGCAGCGCGTGAACACCGTGCTGATGTCCTGCTCCTGTCGGACATCTACCGACCACCGGCGAACAATGGGCGTTGGGCGTATGATGCCGCCAAATCGGTAGCAGTTGTGGCTACAAGTTCCTACCCAATCCAGCGGGTGTGGCGCAGTGCTGTGCCTGGAGTTGTAGCCGCATAGATTGGTTGCATCATTTTTATCAGCTGCTACGCTCGACCGAGACGCCCAGAGGAGGACTACGAAAGCTTTCTGGCCACTGTTCAGCTGGAGGCATCATCCCACTCCCACGTCGTCATCGCCGGCGATTTTAACGCCTGGTACACGGAGTGGGGTAGTGCCAGGAACAGCCAGAGAGGTGAAGATCTGCTGCAGCTAATCCAGAGTGTCCAGCTACAGGTAATCAACTCCGGGAAATGAACCCACTTTCATTGGCAGAGGAGCGGCCACCAGCAGCGTCATTGACGTCTGCTTCGCCTCTTCGTCCATCGCTCGGCCAGAAACGTGGGAGGTGCACGAGTTCGCCCGGTCCGATCTCCAATTGATCACATACACCGTTGGGGAAGCGGAACAACAGTCCCGCTCAGTCGCCGCGGTAGGCGATGGATTACCACGCAGTTCCACGAAGAGAGCTTCCGTTCTGCTCTCCAGGACGTGAACTTCGCGGAACAGGCGACGACCCACGCGGGCCTAGTCGACGCAATGGTCGACGCGTGCGACATTGTCATGCAGCGGGCCCCCAACGTGTTGCAGCATCAACATCGCGACATCTTTTGGTGGTCACCGATAATTGAAGAGCTGCGGAATGAATGCATTGCGGCGCGTGAGCGGATGCGCCTAACCACCGATCTGCAGGAGAGGAGTCTCGCCGCAGCCGAGCACCGGACTGCGAAGACTCGGCTAGAAAAAGCCATCAAAGCTAGCAAACGTGCGGATTTCGCCAAGCTTATCGACATCGCCGAGGAGAACGAGGTTGGAGTGGGGTATCAGGTTGTCCTGTCTCATCTGCGCGGCAGTCGTGTACCGCCTGAGACAGACCCGGTCAAGCTGGGACGGATCGTTACTGATCTTTTCCCCACCCACCCACCGGTCTCTTGGCCGGAAACCGACGATTCGGGAGCGTCCGATTTAGAACGTGTGACCCCTGAAGAGCTGCAGGAGATCGCGGCTCATATGGCTATAAGGAAAGCGCCAGGACTGGATGGGATCCCCAATGCTGCGGTGAAGGTCGCGATTGAGAAGTACCCGGGGGTTTACTGCCGTGTGTACCAGGACTGCCTCAACACTGGTACGTTTCCGCAACAGTGGAAACGGCAGCGCTTGGTACTGCTGCCCAAGCCAGGCAAAGCCCCCGGAGAAAGCAGCTCCTACAGGCCACTGTGCATGCTGGACGAACTAGGCAAAGTGTTGGAGCGGCTTATCCTCAAACGCCTCAACAGACACCTCGAGGACCCGGATTCACCGCAGCTCTCGGACGCGCAGTACGGCTTTCGTCGCGGACGGTCCACCATCAGTGCCATCCAAAGCCTGGTGGACGCAGGCAAGGCGGCCCGAGCGTTCGGCCGGACCAATAATCGCGACAAGCGATGCCTGATGGTGGTCATCACCGATGGCCGCTGGATGTCCGCAACGCATTTAATACTGCCTGTTGGCAGTCGATCGCCAACGCGTTGCGAGAAAAGGGGGTCCCTTCAGGGCTGCTTAGAATACTGCAGTCCTACTTCATGGATCGGGAGCTCATCTATAACACCAGCGAGGGACCCGTCCTACGTTGCGTCAGCGCGGGAGTTCCACAGGGGTCCATACTGGGCCCCACACTGTGGAACGTAATGTACGACGGGGTGCTGCGGATTCCCCTGCCCGACGAGGCCAAGGTCATTGGCTACGCCGATGATCTCGTCGTCCTGGCCCCGGGTAGGACGCCGGAGGAGTCTGCAGCAGTGGCGGAGGCAGCGGTGTCAGCAGTCGACCAGTGGATGCAGCAGCACTACTTGGAGCTGGCACTAGTTAAGACGGAGGTGACCATTATCTCAAGTCTGAAGCAACCTCCAAACCACATCACCATCGACGTGAGAGGAACTGCAGTTCCATACTCTAGGAGCATAAAGCACCTGGGTGTGCTGGTTCACGACCATCGATCCTGGTTGCCTCATGTGACTGCAGTGGCGCAGCGGGCGGACCAGATCGCGCAGGCGGTCGGTCGACTTATGCCGAACCACCCGGGCCGAAGATTTCGAAGTCCCGTCTTCTGGCAGCGGTGGCTGACTCGGTCATGCGCTACGTCGCACCAGTATGGCACGAGGCGCTGAACACTTGCGAGTACCGCAGGTTGCTAGAACGAGTCCAGCGCAAATCAGCCATCGCCGTGGCCCGGACGTTCCGGACGGTCCGGTACGAGACCACAGTGCTGCTTGCGGGACTTTTGCCGATTTGCAGAGCCATCTGCGAGGACACCAGGGTGCACAGCCGCCGCGGGACTGGAACCAGCGCACACATTAGGAAGGAGGAACGCGGGACGACCATCGCCGAGTGGCAGGCAACCTGGGATAGCGATGCAGCTGGACAACAAGCCAGCGGCTATGTTCGGTGGGCGCACCGCCTTATTTCGGACATCGGTGCATGGCAGTCGCGGAATCATGGAGAGGTGAATTTTCATCTGTCGCAAATCATCTCTGGTCACGGATTCTTCCGCGAGTACCTTGCTGACATGAAATTCACCTCGGCCCCGGACTGCGCGCATTGCCCCGGCGTAAAGGAGCGCGCCGAACACGCCATGTTTTTTTGCCCGCGCTTCGCCGATGTCCGAGAAAGGCTGATGGACGGCGTCAGCCCGGACACGCTGCTGACCTTCATGCTCCAGAATCAGCAGAACTGGAGCAACGTCTGCGAGGCAGCCAAGCTGATTACCACCATCCTGCAGCGCGAGTGGGACGACTTCCGCACGTCGTTGTTTGAGCAGGGCGTACTAGCCGACAACGCCCAGCTCCGCAATGCAGACGTCCTTCGTCAGGAGAGGCTGCGGCGTTACAATGACAATCGGAATGCTGCGAGAAGAGTCGCAACGCAGCAGCGACAGGCAGAACGCCCGCTCCCACCACCGCCATAACCAAGGACTGAGCGGAGACGGGAGGTAAACCGGCTGGCGGTGGCGAAGTTAAGGGAACGTCAGCGTGCAGCCCGGGCCGAAATGCACAGCACACATCGACCAGCTGCAGCCAATGACAGCGATGACGACGACGACTTTAAAGAACGCCAAGCAGCTGATGCTGCTTCTTCTTCAACAGCAGTGCGATCGGCAGCTGTAGAGCCACGCGTAGGGCTGACAGAAGCCGAGGCCGCAGCAGCGGTTGAGGCTGAGTTATCCCCGCTAGGCAGGGCAAATAAACAAGAAGGAAGTGTAAAGAGGGAGGCCTCAAAAGGCACATATGAAGAATCTGAATTCGGAGGAAAATGAATTTTAAAAATAAATAAGATAGGTGCGCTATGCACGGGTTAAGGTTGCTCGAATGAGCATAACAATCAACTTAGACCCTTCGCGGGGCAAAAGGGCGGTTTAGGCGAGGGTTGGGTAACAATACGACTTCACGCATGTATGAATTGTACTGAATAAAACAACCCGAATGATAAAAAAGCCAGTTATCCCGGTAAAGTGTTTCCTGAACACGGCACGAGGAGACGCGTCCAACTGCGCCAAAAGTGAACCACGGTGTCTGTGAACTGTCATTTGCGCTGTCAGCTTGACAGCTCACATGCGAAACTTCAAAGTGACGTAACTACGGAACCCGTCATAGTACCTCGACGGGAAAGTGTTTGCTCTTAATGGCAGGGGCCATTTGACAAGACCGTGCCCATAGCGCAGCAAAAATCCGCCATTTTGGTGTGAGCCATTTTCAGCCTTGCTCGCCGGTTAAGGTAAAGTGACCATCCACGAATCACGACATTAAGATGTCAAAGTGACAGCTAGTGTCAACAGTGACAGCTGACGTCTAAAGTGTCACCAGAGTCCTCGCGTGACGCAGGGTAGCGCAAAAGTGTCTGTCAGTACCAAACTGACAGTTTAAGTGAAAGTGACAGCTCCTGTCAAAGTGACAGCTGAGGGGAAAATGTGACGGTTGAGGCCCATCGTGGTACGGACCAGTGCGCACCTAGGTCCTGGTTCAATCTGAAGACCGCCGAACCAAATCCGAAGTGTCAAAAGTGACAGATAGCCAATTCGTTTGACAGCGGCCAAACGGGCTATCAGACGGCCTGTCAACCCAGCGGAACAGGTGGAGGGGTCCGAGACCTTTCCAACGAAGGGTCGAACGCCAAGATCGGACCACGGACGGCGGAGATATACCGGTGTAAAGTTTTGGCGGATTTTAGTTCCAAAGTTCGCCGTTTTTTGGCACACCGAAAGGGCGCCACTGGTCAAAACTTCAAAACCGGATATCTCGGCAACCGGTAGCCCTAGAGCAACGGGAAAATGTTTCCTGAACACGGCACGAGGAGACGCGTCCTACTGGGCCACAAAGTGAGGGGTCGACCTGTCACACGTGACATCAGTTTGACAGCTCAACAGAGGAATTTCAAAGTGGTATAACTTCGGCACCCGTCAAGCTACCTCGACGGGAAAGTGTTGCCTGTTAAAGCGGTCTTGAAATCTTTCAGGGTAAGGTGAAATATTTCACTTTTGAAATATTTCAAAAATATCAAAAAACCCGTTTTCCATCGGTTTTTCTGACGAACTTAAAATCGGGTGTTGGTTACTGACGCCTCGTTGGCGAGAGTGCGGGCGTTAGGCAGAGTGCGTCGGGCTGCCATCAAAACCCTCAAGTAAGTGCGCGTAACGTTGAAACCAACATGTCGGGCCTGAGCGTTGATGCCCATTCCTCAGGGAGCTCGGGACGAGTACTTCGCCCGAGGGCTCGATCGGTATCCCTCAACCGGGTCGACGCACTAAAAGATCCTGACTCTCCAACACCGGTGGAACCACCACCCACTGCAGGCGTCGTCTATTCGAGTGACGACGAAGAAGAAGAATTGAACTGCACGATCCTTGTAGGCCCGTCGGGATTCGCAGTTCCACCAATGGGGAAGGTGCCATTGGTGGTGCTGGACAAGTTGCCCAGCCAGACTCAACAGCATGCGAAGATGACGGTATCGGCCACCTCAACACCAAAGGCTGGTAAGTGTCTTTCTACTGAACCATCTCTGTGAACGAGAGGTGAACGAGAGCTTGAAGCTCCTGGCCAAGCAGGTTGTTCAGCTTTCAAAGGAGCTTCAGGAAAGCTTTGCGAAAAATGCGACACTTGAAGGGGAGCTCAAAACATACAGGACGGGCGCCCGATCGGTCATCGAGCTGCAGCAGCAAGCAGCAGCAGCCCCAATGATGACAGTCCAGGGAGCCCACAGCTCTCGCAACCGTCGTGGTCGCCAAAGACCACAGCAGCAAGAGCAGCAGCAGCAGCAGCAGCAGCAGCAGCAGCAGCAGCAGCAGCAGCAGCAGCAGCAGCAGCAACAGCAGCAGCAGCAGCAGCAGCAGCAGCAGCAGCAACGTTTGCCTCAACGCGAACAGAGGCAGCAGGAACTCCCTCCTCGACTGCAGCAGCAACAGCAGCAGCCGCAGCAACAACAGCAGCAGCAGCCGCAGCAGCAGCTTTGGACAACGGTGGTAAGAGGCCGCCCGTCCTAGCGGCAACGCCAACCGCAACAGCAGCAGCAACAGCAGCAGCAGCAGCAAGGTGAGCGCTATGTACCACCACAGCTCCGGCAGCAGCGACAGCAGCAGCAGCGCCCGCAGCAGCAGCAGCAGCAGCGACCTCAGCAGCGAAAGCTGGCCAAGCCCGAGCTCATTGAGGTGTCGCCCAGTAAAGGCCAGAACTGGGAGAGCCTTTTGCTTTTAGTCCAAACGGCAGTCAGGACCGATGAGCAGTACAAGCCGCTCAAGGACCACGTCGTCCTGAGCCGCCGTACCAGCAAGGCGTTGCTGCGTCTTACGCTCAGTCGCAAGGCGAACGCGCAGTATATGCTGCAGCAGATCCGAGCCATCGTGGGTAGTACTGGAGTGTGCCGGCACGTCACGGAAATGGAGTCAGTTTTCGTCCATGACGTCGACCCGCTAGCCCAAGACGAGGACCTCACTGCGCTGCTCGACAGCAAGTTCGAGCCGGGAGCGGGTATCGTCTCCACCAACATGACGAAGATGGCTGACGGCACCCAGCGCGCGTACGTGCGACTGCCTGCGAAGTTCGCAAAGTAGCTCGACGGCACCAAGATCAAGCTGGGCTTTTGCGTAAGCAAAGTCAGAGCCGTGCCACCGACCCCTCGAGAGCGTGTGCGCTGCTATCGCTGCCTCGAGCTGGGTCATTGGGCCCATGACTGCCGTTCACCCGACGACCGGCAGAACATGTGCATACGCTGCGGTGTTGTGGGGCACATGGCGAAGGTCTGCACTTCTTCAACGAAGTGCCTCAAGTGCGGTGGTCCACTCACAATTGGACACCCCGACTGCGCCCAGTCGGCCTTGTTATGACTCCACAGCTGCGCGTATTGCAGGTGAACTTGGGCAGAGGCGAGAGGGCCCAGGACATCGCTCTCCAGACTGCCCGAGAACAGAAAGTGGACGTGCTGCTGCTGTAGGAGCTGTATCGACCGCCTGCCAACAACGGTCAATGGGCCTTCGACTGTTCGAAGAAGATTGCCATCGTCGCAACTGGGTCACTTCCCCTTCAGCGAATTTGGTGCAGTGACACACCAGGCGCCATCCAGCAGCTAGACCTGGTTGTGCTAAACCAGGGCACGACGAGCACCTTCGACGGCAACAGAGCGGCAACAACGAGTATCGTTGACGTGGCGTTTGCGACATCATCCATCGCGCAGCCGGGAACGTGGAAAGTGTGCGCAGAGTACTCGTACTCCGACCACCGGTACGTCACGTACACTGTTGGCACCACGGTTCCCGTCGCAAACGAGCCTACATTACCAAGGAGAAGACAACAGGGGCGCATTCGACACGCGGGTCGGTGGTACAAGGCGACGCAGTTCTGGCAGCGTGCCTTCCTCTCGACGCTGCTGGACGAGCGGTTCCCAGAACGGGCGGTCAGTCACGAACGCATGGTTGAGATCATGCTCGCCGCGTGTGACAAGACGATGCAGCGGGTCACAACGTCGCACAGTGACCCCCATCGTGACCTGTTCTGGTGGACGCCGCTGCTCAGGCTGCTGCGAGAGAACTGCGAACGCGCCCGTGATCGGATGCAGCAGACCAGCGATCTGCAGGAGCGGAGCATCGCCGCAGCAGAACACCGCACAGCGAGGGCGGAGCTGGGGAAGGCGATAAAGGCCAGCAAGCGGAACTCTTTCCAGGAGCTGATCGACATCGCCGAGGAGAATGTGTTCGGAGCCGGATACCTTGTCGTTCTGTCTCGCCTCCGTGGTGGACGGACGCCACTCGAGACGGAGCGGGACAGGCTCGAACACATCGTGTACGATCTCTTCTCCAAGCACCCGCCCCTCGTCTGGCCAGAAGCGGCAGACACCGTGGGAGAAGAGCAGATAGGAGCGGTAACAGCATTGACCGATCAGGAGCTTCAATTCATCGCGCGACGCATGGCCAACAAAAAGGCCCCAGGACTCGATGGTATTCCTAATGCGGCGGTGAATGCAGCCATCTTGCAGCACACGGGGGTTTTCACGGCGCTGTATCAGGACTGCCTCGTTAACGGCACGTTTCCTGCAGCGTGGAAGAGGTAGCGCCTGGTGCTCATTCCGAAGCCAGGAAAACCCCCAGGACTGAGCAGCTCGTACCGGCCCCTGTGTATGTTAGATGCACTGGGCAAGGTGCTAGAGCGCTAGATCCTGAACAGGCTGCATGAGTTCCTCGAAGATCCGGAATCACCGCGACTGTCGGACCGGCAGTATGGTTTCAGCAGAGGGCGCTCGACTATCGGTGCCATTCAGAGGATTGTTGAGGCCGGCCAGCGTGCGATGTCGTTCGGTCGCACGAACCGACGCGACAAACGCTTCCTTCTAGTTGCTGCGCTAGACGTAAGGAACGCGTTTAACACGGCAAGTTGGCAGGCCATCGCCACTGCGCTGCACGCGAAAGGTGTTCCCGCCGGCCTCCAACGTATCATACACAGCTACTTCCAGGGCCGGGAGCTGGTGTATGGAACCTCTGATGGCCCGGTAGGGCGGTCCGCCACGGCAGGGGTTCCACAGGGGTCTATCCTAGGCCCCACCCTGTGGAACACGATGTACGACGGTGTGTTGGACATCGTCCTGCCACCCGATGCGGAGATTCTGGGGTATGCCGATGACCTTGTGCTGCTGGTCCCAGGCACAACCCCAGACACGATGAAAGCTGCTGCGGAAGAGGCCATAACAGCAGTAATAAAGTGGATGGCTCGACACCATCTCGAGTTGGCGCCGGTGAAAACGGAAATGGTCGTTATTTCCAGCACCAAAGTCCCGACGCGGATCACCGTCCGAGTAGGCGATGTGGACGTCACCTCGTCCCGCTGATCCGCTATCTCGGTGTGACTCTCCAAGACAAGCTGTCTTGGCTACCACACGTTAAGGAGGTCACCAAGAGGGCTGGGAAGATCGCCGACGCCACATCCGGGTTGCTGCGAAACCATAGCGGACCAAGGGCGTCGAAAGCAAAGCTGCTAGCTTCGGTGTCCGAGTCCGTTATGCGTTATGCAGCACCAGTATGGAGTAATGAGCTGCGGAAACGTGAGCCTGGTCGATTGTTAGAGCGTATCCAGCGAAAGATGGCTCTGAGGGTGGCACGAGCATTCCGTACCGTGAGGTACGAGACTGCCACCCTCCTAGCTGGTTTGACCCCATCTATCTGCTTGTGGAAGAGGATGCCCGGGTCTACCAGCGACTGAGTGCCACCAACCGCACAGACACGAGGGCGAACATTCGCAAAGAGGAGCGAAATGCCACTCTTGACGAATGGCAGCAACAATGGGATGCGGAAGCCGGCACTAGCCGGCACACGCGTTGGGCGCACCGTGTGCTGCCGAACATCAGCGACTGGCAGTCAAGGAAGCATGGAGATGTGTCTTTCCATTTGTGCCAGGTCCTCTCGGGATAAGGCTTCATCCGGGAATACCTATGTCGCAGTGGCTTCACATCGTCCCCTGACTGCCAGTGATGCAGCGGCGTTCTGGAGACCGCAGAGCACGCGGTGTTCGAGTGCCCGAGGTTTGCCGAAGTCCGTCAGCAGCTACTCGGGGAGGAAAGTACGGACCCGTTCCGTCCGGAAAACCTCCAACAGCACTTGTTGCGCGATGCCGAGAGGTGGAGCCGTATCTGCGAAGCTGCTAAGCGGATAACGGTTCAGCTTCAGCAAG
The DNA here is from genome assembly GCF_017562075.2 of Anopheles merus. Taxonomy (NCBI): domain Eukaryota; kingdom Metazoa; phylum Arthropoda; class Insecta; order Diptera; family Culicidae; genus Anopheles; species Anopheles merus. The sequence goes on from NC_054083.1 coordinate 10,017,522, forward strand.
CCTGGGACGACGAGCGAGCAGCCCTGGCAGCCCAGGGCAACGAGCAGCATGTGGAAGATGTTGCTGATCTGGAGGCACGGCGCGCGGAGATCCGTCGAGCACGGAACGATCGTCGGAACGCGAGCCGCCGAATAGCCATGGAACGACGAAGGGAAGAGCAGAGAGCTGGATGTTCGCCATCTCCACCACCATAACCCAGAACTGCGGCCCGCCGCGCAGATCTTCGGCTGCGGCAGGCGTGGTGTAGGGAACGAAGGCGTCAAGCGATGCAGAACGTGAGTCGCTTGTATGGGGAGCGCAGTGTGGTAGGTTCGGCGCACTGTGCTTACCAGAATCGTGTGCGGTAAGTTGATGCGCGGAATGTTGAGGAATAGTGCTGAACGAGATGGGGTATCGAGGCGAGAATGTACCGTAGTTGGTTTTATTGCGAATGAATTGTATCATTCGTTCACTTCGTTAGGAAGAGATGGTCAAGTTACACTTATGCAACGGACGGGTGGAACTACGGAACTTTACTTGCGCGATGGATCGGATTCCAGGCGGCGTTAAAACGCTGCAGGAGTATTAACCGATTAAGGTGCAAACTTGCACTTCTTCCGTAGAAGGGGTATTGCTGATCGGTCAACCGACTGAACAGCTGATAACCAAACGTGGTTACCAATTGCGCAGAGCTTTCGGCGGCTTATGAAGGGGAGAAACACTTAACACCAGTGATCTACGTGTATGAAACTAGTGAACTGTCTCACTTTTTCGAATAAGCTTTATTTATAACGCATTCTTAAACAGTGATGACACAAAGTCGTAAACATAAAATAAGTGTAAAAAGACAAATATTGGGAGCCTTCACGATTCTAGTCAGTTTTTTGTATGGAGTTTGACAGTTGGAAGCTGAAATCATGTAAACACTCCATACAAAACCACACAAAAAACTAACCTGTAATTTTCAGTCTAGATTATTTTAGCCTAAAAGCTAGAATAAGATTCGAGTACCTGCTCGAAAACACGGTGTTGTTTACATTTATCCCAAGGTGCATTAAAGAGATCAGGTGGTGGAATCTAGAAACAAAGTGTATGTAGTCCAGATAGTCTCATAGCATTTTTTTATAACCAATTTTGAACATCACTTTTTGACAGAACGAGTGAAAACTTTTGATCCAACGAGCTTCCTTGAGACTTGACGAGTACTCAAAACACTCTTAAACAGCTAACCGGCTGAAATTTCAGCCTACGAACTTCAAACGGAAAGGGCCCATTGACCTACATTCATCATGTGGTTGCTAACCTTCCTGGTTTGAGGTTTGTTCATCAAAATATAAAGTCAATGTCCGGTTGTTTGTTTGTCACTTGGTGTTATTGTTGCGCAATCGTTTTGCAGCCGTTCTGAGTTGCGAGGCGCGTTTCATATTACCTTCGCGTTATGTTTTTATAAGTTGTCGGTTCGCGCTTTCTGTCCTTCTCAATTGGATGGTTTTGGTTAGCAACGATTATGTTGAGGTGGCTTTTTGAGTTGGTTCAACTCTTAATGTTATGTTGTTCGGTTCTGGTTAGTAACGATTTTTTTTTATAAAATGTTTTATTGAAAACGTGCTTAGGTTCTAATTAACATTAATATTTACAAAGAACAACGCAGAACTTCTATGTCAATCACAGCATCATTGTTTCCAATGATGTGGATGACGTAGTTCGCAAACAAACTTAGGATATGGTTACGTTTACCTGCACTAATGCCATTTAGTACAGGCAAACGCAACAAACCGAACAATAACGTTGACGAAGACGGACACCCTGAAATTAAAGCGCTAATTCGCTGGTGCAGAATCTGCCAAGCATCAGCAACTCTTTTGCAGCCAGCGAATTTGTGTTCCAGGGTATTGCAGGACAAAACGAACATGACGGAGATGGGACGCGGTTCATTCGATGCAGCAGCTCTCCATGGCTGATCTTGCCGTTTACCAGCAAGAAGAGCGTGCTGCGTTGAAGGGACGATAGACAGGAATGATGAATATTGCGCCAGAGTAGCCGCCAATTCACTGACGGATTTTGCAAGACTACCTTCGGCTCAAGTAGCACTTCTGTCAGTGTTTGGCGAATCCAGCGTGTCGTGATGGCGTCTGATGTTGGTTGATAACCAAGTTGCTGTATGACGATACGCAGACACGGGTACGTTGACGAAACAGCGGCGATGTTCGGAGGATTCCCAGCACAAGAAATCTGCTGACCTCCGACTCGTAGACACCCCTGTTCCGCAACATACCGGTTCGTCAACAGCGCTTTGGCCATGATGGCAGGAAGGTGAAGGTTAAGCCCACCACGGTTGCGAGGCAGTGCCAGTTGCTGCAGTGGGACTTGGAAGCCTCCGGATCCATCCCAGAGGAACGAGTTCACGGTGCAGGTCACCTTCGCTATGTCCATTGCACGGGCGCCACAAACCGATGCAACAAACCACAGCTTGGGGAGTAGGAAGGTGTTCAGCAGAATAACCTTCTGCACCACGTTCAAATCCCTCACGCGATGAAGCCACAGCAGCTGCCGAAAATGGTGGATCAACAGGTCCCAGTTGAGGCTCATAGCTTCTCGTATATTTTTGGTAAACAATATACCGAGGAGCCTAAGCCTCTCCACGGTACGAAGCCAAGGGACCTGAATGGCATTTGATGTGGTGTATCCCACGTCGAGCGCGATGGTTTTGTCGACGTTGAGGCGGGCTCCGGAGACTCTGCCAAACGCTTCAAAAGCCTCACGCACCAACTCGATTTTTTGGGATGAGGTAGTCACCACCGAGATGTCGTCAGCGTATTGACCAGTATTGACGTATCATCCTGGTCGCAGCATATGCCTTCTAGACTGGCAATGGCAAAGGTGAAAAGAGGGTCACCTTGTCGGACAGAACGTTGGATCGGGAAGGAAGGAGAGAGGTGACCATTAATGAGGATGCGGGATGCGGACCACTCACCAATAGTTCTCAAAAGCCATACCAACCTCGGATGGAATCCCAAAGAGAGCATGGTTTTGAAAAGGAAATTCCTATCGACGCGATCAAAAGCATGCGAAAGATCAAAGGAGATGAGTTTACCACACTTGCGTTTCATCTTCAAATCAACCACATCAACCAACCAGAGAGTAGCGGAATTTGGGGCAAGTGTGCCATACGGGGCAAGAGTGCCACCAAGCATTTTTCCTTAAAAACTTTAGTTTAATGATCAATTGTGTATACAGTTGGTTGCTTTCCAATGACTAGGTATACTGAGCCGAATTTCATATAGACCAATTGATATTTCCCATTGTTTTGAACTGATTTATGTTGAGTTTCAAAATTGAGCAGAATATTATAATTTTTAAATCCAACCAAATCAGCTCTCAAAAATCATGCCATCAAACAAGAAATTATTTACACCACCGTATAGCTGAGAAAACGTGGAATGTTTTGTGGGGTTAGTTGAAAAAAACTTTCTTTTTGTCACTGAAAAATTCAATTTCAAAAAAGTTACAACTTTTGGGGCAAAAGAGCCATCTCTATTTGGGGCAAGTGTGCCACCATCTTTCATAGGCGCGAGCTGTCAAAAATGTAAACATTGTTGTAGCGTTTAGCGGTATGGTGCGCTTTTACGAGCGGATTCTACTCCGGAAAAACAGACCAGCAACAGCCCATATTGCGATACAGTTTGTGATGAAAAGGGGTTCATTGGTGACTCAAGACATGTAGGAATACATACACTAGTGGTACAAACGTAATAATTTCCAATTGTCTAAGAAACACGGTTATTTTAACCAGGTGGCCGTCTTGCCCCATACGAGTGGTACTCTTGCCCCATAGCCCAAAAAATAACGTCTTTTTGGACCCTTTTTAAAACGCTTCAAAAACTGTTTTGTTTGCACTTTTTTCAAGCGAAACTCATTTATAAGTGAGGAAATAGATGTAAAATGGTTATGAGATTTAAATCGGCTTTTGAAAAACACGTTTAAGTGAGTTATAACTTGAAATGTTTAAGGTGGCACACTTGCCCCAAGTTCCGCTACAAGTGTTGATCATATGGTCAAAATAGAGTATAATGTAATTTATTTTACTTCAAATGAATTGATTTTATTCTGATTTACATTTCAACTATTGTTATCAGCCTAGTTGTTAACGTTTAAAATTTTGATAAAGTAAAAACATCATTACCAGATAAATGAAACGATAATCGACGCATTTTGACCATATCGAATTCTGATCGTCTTTACACATAGTGTCATCTCTTGTGCTTCAGGGTCTCACGCTCAGAGCAAAAATTCTCCCATCTTCGCAACGGTGGGTGCGTTCAGCTGTGGAGGGCGGGAGGAGTGCGAGTGTGTGTCTCATGCACGCAGCGAAATTTTGGTCAACACCTCGATGGTGGGAGCATTTTTCCATGGGATGGGGTAGTGGAGTGCGAGTGTGTCGCATGATTCCTTTAAAACTAAGGTCAGGGGTAGCGAGAAGCATCAAAATGAGTTACTCTTTGCCAAGCGGGAAGGCGACTAACGCCTTAAATGCCTTCTAAATGCCTTTGTAGACACGTTTTGGCACGCGGTATGATGTAAACAAACACCTGTGAGCGAGTTGAAGCGAACGGATTAACCGGAGCGATTCCACCACCAAGCGCAGATTGGCGCTAGCGTACGATCAGGAGATTAGGCAGTGATAAGAGCGAGATGACTAGCGCTTCATGCTAAGGTCGCAAACCTTAGCGAAAGGGTCAAAGAAGGTCGAGTTTGGCGCAATTAGCAGCAAGCAGTTAGAAAGCAAACACGAGAGAGACCGGACAAATTTTTAAGCGTGCGCATTAAGTTCTAATCACCGTTGTTGAAAATTAACGGAAATAAATTTATTTGTTACTTAAGTAACAGCCTTCAATGCCGTTTAATGCTGGTCCCTTTCGGTTTTAAGCTCGTAGGCTGAAATTTCAGCCTGTCAGCTGTTCGCATTGTATAGCAGTTTCGAGCAACTATCTAAGTGGGTATAATGTACAGGTTGGCTTATCTAAAGATGTATGAATTTAGAAGACTGATTATTATCGCTTTTGTTTCTGAATGAAAATATTAAGAGTGTTTTGTGTATTCGTCAAGCCTCCAGAAAGCTTGTTTGAGCAAAAGTCTTCACCAGTTTTGTCAAAAAGTGATGTTGCGACGATCGCTTAGCAAAGTAAAGTTTTGAAAGAGAAGACGCGAGTATAACTTTTTAATAGCTAGAATTGCTGTTTTTCTCCACTTTAAAAACGTTTCCTTTTTGCACCGTTTCTCCTTTGCTACTGCCCTTGTTTCCGTTCAAGGGCGCATCTTATGCCTTTGACCTCAGTTGACCCTTGCTTTGACCGATTTTGACCTAATCTCTGATTTGTCCCTTTTCGGGGATATCTGGTTGTACTCCTCTGCCGTTTTCGCCAGTTGTCCCTTTCTCCTGCTTAGATAGCGCCATTTGTTGTTTGATAGCAGAGTGAGTGAGCCCGATCTTGAACTGGTCTCAAAACGTCACCAGGTATATCATACCATACCGACTGTCTGCTGTGGCCTCGTGGTGTTTATGTCAACATTCTCTACCCCGTGAACTCATCTGCTTGGTCGAGTCTGGCGTTCACTACTTCTGTTTCCTGTTTTATCCCTGCTGAGTTTTTTGGAGGTACTACTCCTGATCTACTTCAACATCTATTACTGCTAGTTTAACGGTTGGACGCCTTAGCACTTTACCTGTGTCAGTGCGGACTAAAGATTATCGAACGATACCATCTTTCCCTGGGAACGTTTCTTCCACTATCACACGTAACCATTCCTTTCTCGGACCCTCAGTGATGAAACATAGATCCCCTATTTGAAACTGCTTACTTGGTTCTAACCACTTGGTTCGACGGTTCAGTTTTGGTATGTATTCTTTCAACTAACGATCCCACATAGCCTCGGAAAGGATTATCATTCTTTGGTAGCTACTTCTTAAGGCTTTTGTTAGATCGGGTACTGTACGCAGTTATTCTTTGGTTCCAGCCGAGCTACCCAGAATGAAAGGATTAGGGGTTAGCGCTTCCCTATTTCCTGACTCTTGAGGCATATATGTTAGTGGACGGAAGTTGATCAAATGTTCTACGCCTGTCAAAACGGTTAGCAAAATTTCATCATTCAACCGTCTTCCATCATCCAACGCGTTTAACCCTTCTTTTACACTTCTGACCAGTCGTACCCAACCACCCCACCCCCACCCCACGGACGCCCTTTTTGTGAACGGACGCAGGAGTGGGGGAGTCTTTGTTCCGGTAATTGTGCTATTCGAAGATTCTGTGCCTTATACTTCTTTATCTTGTAACGTCTGCAAGATTTCATAGCCATATCCACGGCTGCTCTCAAAAACGGAATGTAGAATCGCTGACGGATTTCGTTAACTACTGTCTCCCTATTGACGTGTGTATGCCGCTCATGGTAGTTTCCTAGTAGTTACGATGTTATGTTATGTTGTGAAGGTTAAATCACCGGAAATTTTACATCATATGGGATTTGAGACGCGTTAGCGATTCTTCGATTGAATCGTATAATTCGATGCTCATCGGTAAACAGGTCAACGTTATATAATGGACTTCCACGCTCGATAGTCGAGTTTATCTCATTGCCGTAGTTTTCGATAGCAAGCTCTTTTGCATAGTGGTCTCTTTCAGCTATTTTAAACAAAGTGATTTAAGCGAAGTTTAGTTCCTCAGATTCAAAAGGGATGATTTCGGCCTTTTCATTTTTTTGATGAGGTGAGATTGGTTTTTAGTAACTTTTGAGGTTTTTATTGCTTTGCTTTTTTGCTTGAGTTGGCAATTAGTACGAAATCGAGGAATTGTGGCTGCTGCTCTTACCAATACTTTTTATTCAGGAAAATTGAGACGCGTCTATCAAGGGACTTTCTGTGGTTGCTGTCGAGTGAGGGAGTAGTGGCACCCGTCTTTCTTCGCTTGTGGGGGTTATTATACAGTGAACCCTCTCTTATTTGACACCTCTCCAATTTGAACAACCTCTCTTATTTGAACATTTTGCACAGTCCCTTGATTTCCAGTACATTTTTGTTCCTCTAATTTGGAAAACCTCTGAAATCTGTATCCCTCTTATTTGTGCATGGCGTTGCCATGGTTATTGAATGATGTATGCTCAAATTGGCAATCGTATGCACAGTTTCCTATAGCAACAGTTAAGGCTGCATACTAAATGATCTGTCTCTTTCTTGTTTGTATGGACCTTTCATTCACTTTTAACCTCTCTAATTTGAAAACCCCTCTTATTCGACAGTCCCATCGCCTCTCAAATAAGAGAGGGTTCACTGTATTTATTTTTCGCTTCACCGTTTCAATGTTGGCATGTGGCTGATACACTTTGTACACTGCATGACATTATTGATATGCAGCATCCTTTTTGTATTTGTTTTTGTAATCTTTGTCTGATTTATTCCACAGACAAGGACTATTTTTCCAAACTTCGATTCAATCGCAAATCAATTCGAAATATTTCGGCATGATGCAGTGGTTTACTTCCTTCTAAGAGCTACTGTGATCTGTTTCTTAAAGGCTATTGTGGCTTGCTTGTAGAGACGCTAGAAAATATGCTATTCGTGGAAAGCAGTCTGTATTCAATACAATGTGAACAACGTATTGTTGGTTTTCTACAGCTCCCTCATCAGTCCGTTTCAAAGGCAGGGACCGGGAGAAACAAAGATATCACGAAATCCTATGGATGTGTTGCCGCTGCCGAATTAAAATAGCTCATTGTTGAGTGAAATAATATGTTCACCCACATTTATATCGCTTTGCTTTTATGTTATAATTAACCTAAAATGTAACGTGTTTGCTAAGGCAGCAGTCTAATATTGTTGCGCGCAACATTGTCACTGACAAAATGTATGTAAATTTGTTGCAGCAAGATCTGGACGTTCGTACTACGCGGAACGATTGGCAGTATTCGTCGGAGGTCGCCACATAACAGCACACCCTTATCACCGAACGTTCGGCGATTTCCCATAACGTCCTGCAGGGAGCAACCCAGGGCGTGGGCTACTTGAGCATAGTGGCTGGTCATGGATGTCTCGTTCCATAGGATCAGTGATGCCTGTTGCATCAATTCAGCCTGTGCTGACTGTACACGGATTTTACAGGAACGGTTAGTGTAAAGATTGAGCGATAGCTTGAATGTAGAGTGTAGCGTACGTCCCGCGGTCAGTAGCAGAGCAGCAATTCCACTTACAGCCACTGTGATTGCAATTTACTATTGGCGACACGCAAGAATAGTTTGGGAATGGGAAAAATGAATCTCAGAAAGGATTCCTGGATGGGATTCGAATCTTTGAATTCCAATGTGGTTAAGCAGTTGATTCCAGTTTGCAGCGGGGGGAGGGGGAGGGAAGGGGGATAATTAGTTAAAGCTGGAATCAGAGGTCATTGTGTTTTACTCCAAATTATGTATCTTTGCAGTTAACATCATAATGAGTACATGTCCCCGACGTGGACCTTTATTCAATGTCAATTCAAATAATTTATTGAATGACTATAACTCCTCATTAAATGCTACATTACACGAACATTTGCTATATTTTGACTGAAAACTGCGTGATCCGACTTCCAAAATTCGAGGTACGTGGTTTCTCTCCACCTCATTACAGGGTTTCTCAAGCCAGCTCAACATCGTAAAACTATTTTTCGAACAATACAATTCGAATCCGTAAACTCTTTTCAATTTGGTAACACTAGGTTTTGAACGCGTAAAATCCCAATTCGAATCTGGAAAATGTATGCTGGATGACAAGTCACTGACTGTATGTTTATTCTGCATATTTTGAAACTGAGTTTCGATCGATCTGAACAGGAGTAGTGATGGGCTTGCAAATTTTGCCAGAGTTGGAAAGATCAGATTGCGGTGTAATTGGAGGAAGGGTCTATATCCGGACTCTTTCGGACTCATCCACTCCAAATGCTTTTGGGATGAGCTCGATCGAATCTCTATGACGTAGGGCGAACCCGAAAAATTCCAGTAATAAAACAAATAAATCAACTACTTTTACAGCCTGTTCCCGAATTCCGCGGATTCGGAGAGACGTAGTTTTCAAAATTTGACAAAAAAAGTCAAACTTGTATAATTTGTTTAATTAAATGTCGAATGCATTTTTCCCAGCAATCTTAATCCACCAAAAAAGCCAGAAATAAAAGAGTTTTCTGAACGAAACGTAAATAATAAATGATAACGTGAAAAAATTTAATCGAAACTAATGGAGTAATCAAAGGTTTTTTAACCTGAAAATCGTGAAACTCTACCGACGCGGATATTAGATATTCGAAATTATACAGATTCGTCGGAAACACAAACACTGCATGTGTTGGAAACATACTGTTCGTTTTTATTACAAGAAACTAGTACTCCAAGAAACAACAAAACTAAATCCAACCCGTTTGTAACGTTCCAAAACCACTCAGACTTGTCTCTACTAGGCCGGATACCGAATTGCCAAGGTTAATATGATTTTTGGGGATCCACAACTGCACTTCCAACTTTTGATTAATCATCACGAGAGTTAAATGATCAACTCGTTTGAAACAGTTGCATTTGTTTAGTTTTTACCATTCTGATTATTTATTGTTTGAAATAATTAATAAATTAATAAATAAATAACTTTATAAGTAAATAAATAAATACGCAACTTAATATATTAATCAAACAATCAATAAAGCAATAAACAAAAATCATTTATAAATAAGTAAATAAGTAACTTAATAAATAAAAAAAATATACTAATTAATTAATTAATAAACGCTATTTTTCCCAGGTACCAGGTACCTGTCCTTTAATTTGTGCTGTTTAGAAATGACAGTTCAATAAAAAGGTCACGTTATGGGGAGGATATTTGAAAAACGGTTATCAGAGCACATTGGGTCTGATCGGGAACGAAAGTCGATAACGGAGTGGATAATTTAGTCGATTGGTTAGCAAAATTCCAATGGTATTCAATTGCGTTTTCTCAATCAGAATCTTCGCTAACCGATCGGTTGGGCAGTGGATTGGAATGGTGTTTGCCGTTTCATGTAGACTTTTTCAGCCAACAACCCGTTTTATACTTTACCCGGATTTTTTGAAAAGGCATACAGTCGGTACTGTCTAAGGCTACTTCTGGTGCGGATTCTTCACTAGATGGTCCGTAAATAAGCCAAATTTACTATTTTATTCATTCCGCAAAACAACACCTCTAAATGTAAACAAAAGTGTGATTGACAGATAGGCAAAACCAATGACTACTCGAATCGGAAAGAGTTATCCACCAGTGGAGAAATTTATCCACCGGTGGAAAACAAATTCCACCGGTGGATTCGAGCATATAAACCAATCAGATAAATTTTATCGACTTTCGTTGGCGATCAGGCACAATATTTTAACTAAATCGAGTAATAAAACATCTCAAATTACTCGAACAGCGATAAAAACATCCTTTTTTGCGAGCTGTTAAACATGGTTTTTAATATTATTTAGTTTTCCACAGTTATATCAACTGGGGTGGAGCAGTAGATATGGCTATCCGACTGAAATGGTTTTTTTTATATGAAGTTTTCAACTGCATATCCCACTGCTCGACTTTTTAACCACGTTGCTATGGCGGCAAACACTATTCCACTCCAAAATATATATTTACCTGTTTTTTATAAACAATCAAAACACATAAATTTAGGTTTATAACATGTTCCGGGCCCGACGGCCAAGCCAACCGCGAAGGTTTCGGTCGTTCTGGAGCGCTTAGTAAACCGTCTGCTGCCATGGAACAGCACGACCTGGGCAAAGGGTTTCGGGAGCGTCAACGGTCCAACTCTCCTTCACCAAACTACTTTCAGTATTGGCCTACCAGGCTTGTTACCTCTTTTCCAATGTAAATTGGGAGGTCTATTCCGTGGTAGCGCCGCTACTGATTTGGCTAAGCGCTGTCGAGAAGGCAATCGTATTCGCCCAAAGCTTCACCCGGGAGAATCTTAACACCAAACAAAGAAACGCACTCATCAAATGCTGGTGTAAGACTGATTTATTATAATTATTTCCTTTTATACTCTGAATTACAAGCTATCATAGCCTACTAAGAACAAAATATAAATTATTTAATTATAAATTCAAACAGCCACCTTCGATGTGGTCGCTGCGCAACATAACAGGTATCTAGTTTTTGTAGTTCAAGCTAAGAAATAAGAAACCAACAAAATAAATCCTTTGCTGCTAATCCTTCTCTTTTATCCAACCTTTTGTTATGGCCTTACAGGGGTTTTCAAGCCAGCTCAACAGCGTAACACTATTTTTCGAACACGTTACACGATTGTCAACATCGTACATACAATTCGAATCCGTAAACTCTTTTCGATTTGGTAACACTAGATTTTGAACGCGTAAAATCCCATCTCGAATCTGGAAAATGTATGTTGGCTGTCTTGTCACCCATTATACATTATACAACAGAATCCCAATCGATTTGCAATCCCAATCGGAATCCCAATTGAATTCCAAACGAATTCAAATCGAATCCCGATCTCAATCGAATCGCAATCGACTCCCAAACGAATCCCAATCAGAATCCCGATTGCTAACAGAATCCCAATCGAATCCCAAACGAATCCCAATCGAATCGCAATCCCAATCGCAATCGGAATCCCAATCGAATTCCAAACGAATCCCAATCCCAATCGAATCCCAAACGAATCCCAATCCCAATCGAATTACAATCCCCATCCCAATCAGCATCTCTATCGAATCCTAAACAAATCCCAATCCCAATCGAATCGTAATCAAATCCCAATCGCAAATAAATTTGTAAGGAATTCAAATCCTACAAGCGGCATCCGCTCCGAACGAATCTTTCGAGGGATTGAATCTTCGAATCTTCCGAATCCTGAATCTCCCAACACTATGTTCAATAGGTTCACGTTCACTAAAATATTGTCCTACATCGATGACATGATGGATACTTCACATGGTAGCAACGCAATCAGAAATGCAACCGAATAGAACAGTTTTTAGCCTGTGTATACATTCAACAACGCATCGTGTTCTGCATTGATTGCATTGCTTGGTTGCATTGCTTCAAATTGGTTACCCATCTAGAACGGGAAACCAATGCAATATTTCAATATTTTCAATAGTATTGGTGTACATTGAAACACGTTTGAGTGTTTAAATGCGTCAATTTGGCAAGTGATGTTGATCGCGTATCTTAATCATTCAGCCCAGTGGTAGGCCCCAGGGCCTGCCAGAAAACTTTCCTGTATGCCGAGGGCAGGCACTGGAGCCTGCCATTGGTTTTTTGCTGGGGAAACAAAAAACATTGCGAACAACCGTACTCGCATGAATAACAGCAGTGTGAAAGTAATAGAATGGTGTTTTAAGATGTATTGCGATTGATAAAAACCTCAACCTACACGCAACAGTATTGATGAAGAGAGTAGAGTTGAAATAATAGCGAAAAACCCCTTTATTCGACATGCATGTTTGGATCAAAATCCACTACTTGCGTTCTAGATGCCGGCGGAACGGAAAGTTGATGAAAATCAGTGCCGATGAAACACAAAAAAAAACTCATTTTAAGTTTTAAATCATCAATCGCATTGCTATCGATTTTTTTATGCGAGCGGGCGAATCATATTTATCTGGAATGAAGTGCGGCGAGCGTCCGCACACTAATGGGAGCGAGCGAACCTTATGATTTCCGCTCTCCTTGTCCATGTCTAGTTGAAATATAATACCGAAAAGATCGTCAAACTTCGTAACGTATAGCGCAAAAAATAACATTGACATTTGCCAATATGACAAGTACAGTGGAGCGCCGTTTATTTGGGTACCTTTTATCCAGCTATTCGTTAATCCGTGCTGTTGAGAAATGACAGTTCAATACAAAGGTGACATTGCGTTATGAGGAGGATAGTTGAAAAAGTGGTTATAGGAGCACATTGTCATAACAAAAAACAATATACAGAAATTATCCGCAGTACGCAATACTCGATATACGCGAATTCGCAGTACGCGATTTCTCTAAATTTGACAGCTCCATGTGTTTTTTGCAAATATTTTGATGCTTACCGCAGGACTCCACACAGCTTAACACGGAGCGCAACATAACAACTGACAGCTGCCGAACGCTTCCCAAAACGCTTGGGAAAGGAGGTAAAGCGTTTCATTAACTTTCGGTCTTCGCAGTAGGTTGGTAGCTTTTGTACGAGCAATGAGCTGCACACTAAGGATATTCACAATATATTACCAGCAAAGAAGCGTTTTTTGAAGCGTTTGGCAGCTGTCAGTTGTTATGTTGCGCTCCGTGTAATGCTTTGTGGAGTACTGCGGTTAGAAATATTTTACGCACTTTTTGAATTTGCTTAATGTTCTTAATGCATTTTGCATTAAATTTGTGTAAAAAATACCTGTTTTATAACAAAAAACTTTAATGCAAAACTCTTTGGCGATATTTTTCAACCCTCGATCCGGTAGTGTAAACTATTTTTCCATAGGAATTCGCTTTACGCAAAAACTCGAGATACACTATTGCGTTCGGTCTCGTGCGATAGCGTATATGGTGTTATTCGCATATACAGGCGAGGCCAAGTCCCGAGAAGCCCGTATGGACGGCGCTCCACTGTACGAAATAAATTGCACAACAATTGTTAGTGACGATTTTTATTTTATGCTGTGTATTTTCTTTAGTATACTAGTATTTTTTAGTATACTAGTTCACTAGTAATTATTTCTTCTGTTTTTATCCTTGAATAACCGTACTTTAGCTATATTTTCAGCAGTAAAAATATTTCACACGCCTAAGCCTTGACTATGTTGAAGGCATTAATGGCAGAGAAGCAGAGAAACCGGTTTCACGTAGCAGAAATCGAAGAAACGCAATACAGGGTTTTCCAATTGAGTTTATACTAGCAGCATACTTTTTTTGAATAGTCGCAATAGATTTTTTGACTAGCATCCTCTTTTGTTGATTACGAGCAATGGATTATTGACTAGGAGCAATTGATTTCAGCAGGCCTGTTGCTGGCGCGGAGTGACCAGATTGTTTTAGATGGTATCGGTAGGAACTCTAAAGCAAATACGGTGTTTTTCTGTAAAAACAACTTTTTTGTTCACTCATAAAACTCATTGAATTCCAATTTTATGGTAAAATGGTCAGTACTTAGAAAAATATTTGATTTCGTGTTAGAAAATTTGAGTTTGAGTGGGTTCAATTGTAAACCGATATTCGATCAAAATTCGATAGAACTACATATGGTCACTCTGAAAAACTGGCTCAATCTAGCTTATGGTTAGGTCATAGGCCTGTCGGTCCACTGCAGCATATTTCAATTCAGCCGTTAAGTGCTTTTGTGTTATATTGTGCATTCATAAAATCCAAACAATAACACCGAAAAGCTATCAGATAAAATATCTCTTATTTTGTGGATGTATAGCAGTAAAACGAATGCTTTAAACTAGTGGACGGATGAAATTGAATATTATCCACAGATTATGTATTATTCAAGTCTGCAATCCGAGGCTCTCTGCCGCCTGCTCGATCCCTTGTTAGGTTTCTGCTACATAGGAGAGCCGCAGACCAATGATGTCTACATCATCAGCGTATGCCAGACTTCTGGGTTGGCTTAAAGAAGATCCCAAAGAGCCAGCTCGTACTGTATAGCTGATTTAGGGCTGTTTAACGAAAAATCGTTCCGATGTCGTACTTTGTGGCTGATTAAGAGATAGACGGTACTTTGCGGAACTATGGAGCTTTTTAACAGGCACATGGTACTCTTTGGAACATTGCGGCTGATTAGCACTATGTGAAGGGTTCATGATGGAACTTGACGGCTTGTTAAATAAGGGTACTGACCTTGGTGGAACTTTATAGCTTTTTAATGCATGACATCGGTACGAGATGGCTCTTGTCAAAGTGTCAAAGACTGGTGCCGTCGAACATCTCATTGCTGCTGCACAAGTTAGATAAGTTAAATGAAGAATGAATATTGAGTGAAGTGATTGTAAATTATCAGTAAATTGTGTAAAATTTTGTGTAATTCATCAATACACAAGATTTAATATATATATATATATATATATATTTATTAATATATATATATATATATATATATATATATATATATATATATATATATATATATATATATATTATTTTATTGGTGGCTTATTACTTTCTGCTACTGATGCTCCTGATTTACTCTCGTCCATCTCGCTGTATGTTCCCTCTCGTTCTCTTCGTCCACGTGATCCTCTGTTGATTGAAACACGTCATACTCTTTATACTTTCAATGACCCTCTTCTGTCCTGTTTCAGGTTGTTTAACCACTTTTACTATCGCTTTGATTTCGACTCCTCTCTTAACTCTTTCCGTAACCGTATTTTTTCTTCTAATTCCCTTTAATTATTCTCCTTAGTTTTCTATTACTCTCTTTTTTTGTTAAGTTTATGATAGTCTCTACGCTCTACCCTTGTTTTTTTTTCTTTTCTTTTTTGCTAGGTCAAGAATAGGTTAGTTAGGCTTAGTTTTTCATGTATTATTTTGTTTATTTGTTAGTATTTAATTAGTTTTTAATGTATTATATTTAGCCTTGATAGCGGATATTGTATTAAATAAATGAAATGGAATGAAATGAAATGAAATAAAATGAAATGAAATGAAATGAAATGAAATGAAATGAAAGAAGAATGCCCTACAAACAACGAGCGGGATATTTTATCATGGTGTGTGTAAAAACCTAGAGTTAAGCGGAGAATCGGTGTGAAATACACGGAGGCGAGAGCGCTTTTTGGTTTCGACACAGTTTTGGCACTAACACAGTTACACATGTGGAAATGTGTGCGTTCATTTTCGGCCAGCTCGCTCAGTTTGATCTGCTCACAGCGCTGTGCTGATGTCGGTGTCTCGCTTGCACTGCTGTACCGAAAGTTCCTCTGTGTGCTCTCGTTCTTGCTACCACACTAAATCGTCAGTACAGCTCAAGGATCGGCAGCAAGCAGTCGTAAATGTGGCAGTCCTTAGACTAGGACTTTAGGACTTATCCTGGACGCTTGGTGTTATAATTTTGTTAAGTGTTCAAGTGTTCAAGTGTTGTGCGAATTCAAATGAAGCTGCGCGAATGATTCGTAATGCATGTTATGTACATCGCGCAGCTTCATTTCGTACCTTTTTTACAGTAATCAACGTGTACAAAAGGATCTACGCAGATATTCGGCCATTTTAACGTTTGCATCGATGGAGCGATCAATTTTATTTTAGTCAAATATTGTGTATCAACTTACGTAAATGTGTGAAATCGTGTAAAGTTAAAATGTAAATGTTTCAATAAAGTGATGAAAAAAAATCTACGCGTGTTTACGTTTTTGTTTAGCCTTAGATAACAAAAAAATACGCAGCGAGTGTGAGCGATCGCTGAACGAAAGAAACGCACACAGTGCAACACGAAAAAAAACTAACACAGGCACACGAAAGTATGCTCGCGTATGGGCGCGAGCATTGAGAGAGCGCACCGTGTATTTTATATGGGAACGGGAGAGAACCGTGGTACCCGTTCCCGCCCCCTTTTTAAGCCTAGAAAATCTTCCATCGGCTTAAATCTAGGTTTTTACGCACACCATGATAAAAATTACCCGCTCTTTGTCCGTAGGGTGGCCACGCGCTAATTTTGTGCAGAACATGAAAGATTCGCTTAAGGGTTCGCTATCATCAAATCAAATTGATCTTATTTTAGGAATTAAGAAGACTGTTCGATGGACTAAAGAAGAACTTTCCTTAGCATTTACTCTTAGATATTTTAGTCAAAGGGCATACCGTTACATAGGCGATGATATGAAGATACCAGTTCCGGTACCAAGAACTTTACAACGATATTCTTCCAAGATTGATCTAAAACAAGGCATTCTGGAAGATATCTTGAAATTCATTGGATCATATTCACAAACATTAAAGCCTATGGATCGAGAATGTGTTTTATCGTTTGACGAGATGAAGGTGTCTCGGGTATTAGAATACGATCCATCGGCAGATGAAATAGTGGGCCCATTTAATTATCTGCAAGTAGTCATGATGCGAGGATTATTTAAACAATGGAAACAGCCGATATTTATCGGCTTTGATACCAAAATGACAAAGGATATCACTATCGAAATAATTTCACGATTGAGCGAAAAAGATATAAATGTAGTCGCTATTATTAGTGATAATTGGAAGTAGTCATGATGCGAGGATTATTTAAACAATGGAAACAGCCGATATTTATCGGCTTTGATACCAAAATGACAAAGGATATCACTGTCGAAATAATTTCACGATTGAGCGAAAAAGATATAAATGTAGTCGCTATCATTAGTGATAATTGCCAAACTAACATTGGATGCTGGAAGGAGCTAGGCGCGCGGGATGACGTAGAAAAGCCTTATTTTCCACATCCAAAAACTAATAAGAATGTGTATGTGATCTCTGATACACCTCATTTGCTGAAGGTGTTGAGGAATTGGCTTCTAGATTATGGTTTTGAGTACAACGGCCAACTTATCTAAACCACCAATCTGTTGCGTATGTTAGCCAAAAGAATGGAGTCAGAAATGACTCCTTTATTTAAATCCCATATAGACATGACTCCCCAAGAACGACAAAATGTTCGAAGGGCAGCAGAGTTATTGTCTCGTACAACCGCTGTAGCTCTCCGTACATATTTTTCGGACGATGATAATGCTAAAACTTTGACTAATTTTATAGGGAAGGTAAATGCATGGTTTAGCATATCTAATTCTTACACACCTTTCGCAAAATTGGCTTTTAAAAAGGCATATACTGCAAGCAATGACCAAGTTAGTGCTTTAACAGACATGTATGACATAATATCAAACATGACTATCCCAGATAAAAATGGTTTACAAATTTTTCAACGTTCTATAATGATGCAGATTGAGTCACTGCAAATGGTGTTTGCAGATATGAAGTTAAAACACGGTGCCAAATTCGTCTGTACACATAAGGTAAGCAACATGATAGTTCAATTGCAATTAATTCATTGAACATTCAATACCATATGACTATACAGGAAAATCTCAGCTAGAGCTGGTGAATTCATTGTTTCAAAATTAATCATTTTAACTAATACATTAATTGTTGTGTATCTTTTTCTTCTTTTTTCATTTTACAGTTAAACCAAGACGTATTAGAGAATTTTTTCTCTCAGCTTAGGCAAATTGGTGGTGTATATGACCATCTCTCACCTATAAGTTGCATTTATCGAATTCGTCTTATGATTTTGGGGAAAACACCAACCATTTTGCACAATCAAACAACTGCTGTTGAGGCTGCAAATTGTGAGCAAGATGAATTCATTACAACTACTGAGAGCAATGTTGCTGGTGCCAGGAGTAATGATGTTTTTATCTCAGCTTCTATGTTTGAAACGGCCGAAATCGCTCCCGAATTACCGGATGTCAAGGCAATGGAAGAAGCAAACAATTCCGTATCACAAGATGTAAGTTCACTTAGTTCCGTTAGTGATACAAGCATTGAGCTACCTCACCAAGAAGCTGATGGATTGTCTTACATTCTTGGATATCTTGCAAAGAAGCATCACTCTCAGTTTTCCCATCTTAATCTGGGAGAACACACATTTAAGACTAGGATTGACCATAATTATTGCCAACCTCCTACATTTGTACACCATTTGTCCTGTGGTGGACTGATTGAACCGTCGGATGAATTTTTGAATTTAGGGAAAAAATGGAAAAAATATTCTTGAAAATGAATCCAGACGGAGGATTATTAAAAGGAGAACGAATCGTAGATCGAATCACAAACAAGACATAGAGACATCTTACAGAACTTCCGGTCGAGATTATTCGATCTTTTGCAAAACAGCGGGTAATTGTTCGTATGCGCTATTTGAACTTAAAAGCAACAGCTGAGCAGCTAAACAGAATGAAACAAAAGAAAAGAAAATGTTCGAAGGGCAGCGGAGTTATTATCTCGTACAACCGCTGTAGCTCTCCGTACATATTTTTCGGACGATGATAATGCTAAAACTTTGGCTAATTTTATAGGGAAGGTAGACGCATGGTTTAGCATATCTAATTCTTACACACCTTTCGCAAAATTGGCTTTTAAAAAGGCATATACTGCTAGCGATGACCAAGTTAGTGCTTTAACAGATATGTATGACATAATATCAAACATGACTATCCCAGGGTAAAATGGTTTACAAATTTTTCAACGTTCTATAATGATGCAGATTAAGTCACTGCAAATGGTGTTTGCAGATATGAAGTTAAAACACGATGCCAAATTCATCTGTACACATAAGGTAAGCAACATGATAGTTCAATTGCAATTAATTCATTGAACATTCAATACCATATGACTATACAGGAAAATCTCAGCTAGAGCTGGTGAATTCATTGTTTCAAAATTAATCATTTTAACTAATACACTTATTGTTGTGTATCTTTTTCTTCTTTTTTCATTTTACAGTTAAACCAAGACGTATTAGAGAATTTTTTCTCTTAGCTTAGGCAAATTGGTGGTGTATATGACCATCTCTCACCTAAAGTTGCATTTATCGAATTCGTCTTATGATTTTGGGGAAAACACCAACCATTTTGCACAATCAAACAACTGCTGTTGAGGCTGCAAATTGTGAGCAAGATGAATTCATTACAACTACTGAGAGCAATGTTGCTGGTGCCAGGAGTAATGATGTTTTTATCTCAGCTTCTATGTTTGAAACGGCCGAAATCGCTCCCGAATTACCGGATGTCAAGGCAATGGAAGAAGCAAACAATTCCGTATCACAAGATGTAAGTTCACTTAGTTCCGTTAGTGATACAAGCATTGAGCTACCTCACCAAGAAGCTGATGGATTGTCTTACATTCTTGGATATCTTGCAAAGAAGCATCACTCTCAGTTTTCCCATCTTAATCTGGAAGAACACACATTTAAGAAAACATGATAGAAATAGCCGTAACACATTTTTAAAATCCCTAAATTTTTGTTTCGGTTGTGGGTTACCTCTTCCCGACCAATTGCATGAAGCAAAAAAAATCTATCAAGAGCTTGATGTATCCTACTGTTTGCATCTTCAGCATTTATACCTGCATCTAAGCGCTGAGTAGTCGCATAGAAAAAAATGCTTGTCATTTAATTTGCCATCCAACTCAGCTGATTCTTCAATACTCTAGATTTTTTCTATGTCAAGCGTAATCGCGTTAAGCCGTGCATTCCCTACCCGCAATTTTCTGTTAAATGCCTTCTAATCGCCTTGTAATCGCCGGCGAATTGAAGGCGTTCAGCAGTGCATTCAGCAGTAATTAAATGCCTTCGAAATATTTCCATGAAAAATTTTGCTTTCAATTTGAAATTGCAGCTGACAAAAGAAAACCTTACAAGCGTCTTCAGCACTGCACTATTGTAGTGTTCCCAAATATGAGCGTGAGATCCGATAGCACGATTTACGTGTTATGTTCTCTTGCGTTAAGCTCTGAGCTCTTTCACTTTGATGAAAATGGTCCGCATTATTCAGTTGTTAAATACCAACCCGTTGAAAAGTGTTAATATATCAAACACATTTCGATAACTCTAATAAAAGGATAAATGAGATACATATTTCTCCCATCCCGATAATGAAGGGTGAACATAGTGTAATTATTACGTTTTTTAAAAAGATATTATTTTAATTTTGGTTCACATAAATTTTGTTTATATTAATTATAGCAATAAAATATAAATTTAAAAAGAAATAAACACAGAAAAAAGATCATAAAAATCAGGATTTGACACACGCTTTCTCGGTTCGGAACCTAAAGCATTGTCACAGCTCTATTTGGCAGTTACATTAGTAAGTGTGCAAAACCAGTATCTACACAAACTAAGACTGGAAATAGACGAACCGAGATCGTCGCGGTACCGCGAAATTCGCGCCTTGTTCATAACAGCTGTAGAACAGCTGAGCTGTCAAATCTTCCGCGCCTCTAATCGCGCATGCTGTTTCGCAGAGATACGCAACTCCGGTATTGCTGAGATTTTCGCGGTAGCGCGAACCGATTATTTTTACTTTTTTCTGGTGGATTTGTGTGAAAACTCTTGTGGAGAAACGAGTTTTGTATTTTAATTTGCATAAACTATGTAAAATAAATAATTTGATTCGCAAATTGATAAAACATATTTCTTCTTGGCACATTCAATCGTCACCAGACCTCGGGGTTCCATACACGAACCGCGATTATCTCGCCTATCTGTCAGATTTTATGACGGAATTGACAGCTCAAGTCCTACGCGATTTTCGCGGTACCGCGACGATCTCGGTTCGTCTATTTCCAGCCTGAGATGGCGGCAAGCTATCTGTTCTCGTTAAATCAAGTTGAAAGATTTCGAAGAGAACCCGTTACAGCCGTGAAAGTTTAGGTTGAAATCTTTATTCGGCTTCTAAGGCGACTAAGGCCTTAAATGCCTTCTTAATGCCTTCAAAGCCGTTTAATACTGGTAGGGTTTGCCATAAGTTTTAAGAAATTAAACATATCACTAATCATTATATACAGCTACGCGATTTTACCGTTCCCGACGAATCCTTGTAACTCGAATATCCGCGAATGTCGAATTTCACGTTTTTGACTAGAATACTATTGATTACTCGGAGTCTTTGATTTCATTTAATACTTTTTTACACTTTTCATTTATTTCATTTATTTCATTTTCTGCACAAATCAGAAAATTCTAATATTTCTGGGTTCCAAGCGGTTTTAATTTATTAGCAATAATGCAATTTATACCAAAATTGAAGCAAATTGTACTGATTTGACATTTAATCTGCCAAATTTAGAAAACCGCGTATCTCCGAACTTGCGTAAGTCGAGAACCGTGTAACTCGGGAACAGATTTGTGCATCTCTTGTTTCTATTCTTCTACAGTCCTCACGACACAAGGTTCAACATGTGTGTACTCGTTCGCACTGCATCTGCTTTTCACCAACTGGTTCTGTTATGTTGCTATGCTCCACTGTATCACCATGTTCTATCGGTTCAGCATTTGAATTTGTTGGCTCAACCATATCAACAAAATCATGCTGGATTGGCGAAACAATAGGCAATGTGGTTGTTTTTACCGTGGCCGTTTTCGACGAAGGAAACGCTGTAATTGTTTAAATTTTAATAAGGACGTCACACGAAGCGTAAACTGAATTTCAGCCATACAACCCTATAATCTTTTGACAGGAAGTTTATACTCTCCCATACAAATAAAGCGTAAACTTTTTGAGTTTACGCCTTGTGTGACATCCGTATAACGTTCGGCCAAAAATACACGGACCGGAATTTCGCGGCCGCGGAATTACTGTAGGACAGTTATGTCAATAATTGCAATTTGACAATCAATAACCTACAGAAATTTGACTCGATCTGGACGTTTGTTTACAAATATTGAGCAACGCTTGTTACTCGAGTCGGATCTAATTTACTCTCAACTCTCTTCCGAATTATTATAAGCAAACAATGTTTCGTGTAAAAAGAGCAGCTGCATTACGATGGACAAGTGCGTGGGCAAATTTCATTCGTTTGCATACGATTTCGCTTCAGCAAGCTCCGCCAGCTAGAGAACGGATGCGCCCAATGCTTCGCGAAAGGAATGAACAAGCGAGTCGGTTGCTAGCGTCTATTTTACAAGAAGAATTTGATAATACCATAGTTAATTTTATGAGATTGTCTAGAAACGATTTTGATTACCTTCTTAAGCAAATCGGATGAAAGATTCAAAGAATGGATACGAATATGCATTTAAGTTTGTCAGCCAAGCCAAGACAAGCTTATAATTGTGGCGTACCTCGCACGCAAGCTGCACCACACTATAGTTGCGCTAATACACCACACCTGCGTTACACCACACTTGCGTTACACCGCATGCAAGCAATCGGCTTAATTCGGTAATCGTACCGAACCGGATAACTGCACTACCGTGCATCGGAAATAAAATATAAACGCTCTCTTTCATTTTGACCGCTAAGCGAACCAGACGTGAGTAGAAGTCATTCCGTACATCCGAAGTAGATAGTAGTTGACACGCATAACCCTATAAATTACTGTCGCGCACACGAAAGTGTCTTTCGGAGCAGCAGCTTAAGACAGGCACTTGGAAAATAATGGCTTCATTAATTTATTCAATTGATTTAATACTCTAAAATTGCTGACCGTCGTCGATCAGCATATTCTTCTTAGTCTATTCTTCTTAGCCTATTTTTCCATATAATCGTTAAACCAGCGCGCATCGCTGGCGCGTTGCATAACGTAGCTAGTCAGCATTTATTCACCTAGCAACGCTTTGTTTTTAAGCCTAAATTTAAATTTAAATAAATTACCTTGCGGTATTTGGCTCCAATAGACTCATACAAAACCACTGAATATGCCTTCCGGGTAGGTCGGAGTTTTGTTTATTCTCCAAAATATACTAATATTTGTTTGTTATTTAATTCATATTTGTTTTAGATTTCAGGCAATCGGTCAATTTGTACCGCAAGTGTGTGACTGTCTTGTGGAAGTCCTTCGAGAGCAGATAAAGTTAAGACCCAAAGAAATATCATCATGTTGATCTGTTGTTTTACAAGTATATTTCTGCAGCGAAGCTAACAGTGGGATGGGTAGATCTCGAAGACGTTGCAATGAGTGGATAGAAAGATAATTAATCGAGTACTCATAACAAATATAAGTTAATATTTTGAAATTGTTCAAGTTATAACTCTCATGGTAAAGCCGGTCTCGTAGTACAGTCGTCATCTCGTACGACTTAACAACATGCCCGTCATGGGTTCAAGCCCCAAATAGACCGTGCCGCCATATGTAGGACTGACTATCCTGCTATGGGAGGAAATCAATAAGTCACTGAAAGCCAACCCCACAAGTGTGTTGGCAGGCCTTGACCGGCATCGGTTGTTGAGCCAAAGAAGAAGAAGAAGTTTGCATTGTAGTTATTATTTTGTATGGTCACCTTGAAACCATAAGCAGGGTTATTCGCAAATTGTTGCACACGACCAAATTATTGCTCATTATTGCACCACAGCAAAAACTATGCCGGTTTGATAATATTTAATGAAAATGGTATCAAGCTACCGACTAATTTCCTTCGATTTCGAAATATGAAACTATAGAATTTCAAGGCTGTGACGGTTTTGCGCATTATTTGCGCACTACGTGGTAGTTAGGAAAATAATTTATAATTTACAATATTTAGCCAATGGCTAAATGTTTTTTTACATTATTATCGATAATGTAACATAATAAAACCACTTTTCAAAAAAAAAAAAAAGAATGAGCTAATACATTTTATATCTTAAAGTGTGCAACTAATACATTTAATAAAAAAGTGTGCGGTAGATCGATTAACAGCAACAAAAAAACAGATTATTCTTACCGTGTCTGCATGTTCAGCGTCCTCCGACGCATCGTTCATAAACGACAAAGCCTCCCATGCTGGCCATCGCGGGCGATAAACTTCGGCGTAGGCTAAAATAGTCAACAGGTTAGTTGTAGCCTTTTACCTTGAATAAAAAAGAAAAAAAAAACAATTTACCTGACCCGGTCTGCATGCTCTGGCGCACTTTGGATCGGTATCACCGATATTTGGCCAGCATGTTGTGCCACATTTTTTTGGCCTCTGCCATGGTCAACCCGACCTCTTCTGCGACACACATACATGCATCATTTTGACGGTCTCGCTTTTTGTAATGCGGAGATTTTTTATTGTAGATGATGTTCTGTTTTTCTACCGCATTAGCCATCCGCAAGCAGAGCTCCACGTCCTGGAATAGTAGATAAAAAATTAATAAGACGTGCGGTGTTTTAAATGTAAAACATAATAAGGATAATAACTAAAGAAAACCGGCATAGAAAATGAGATGGTTGGATTTTTGGAGGAACACGATCCAATAGACACAGGTGCAGGAACAAAAGAAAAATTAAAAAAAAACCGGTTTAGTAATGAGTTTACGAGAGGCAAGTTGGCAAGAGGCAAGAGGCAAGATAAGTGTGGCGATACCCTGGGGTAAATTCTTAAACCATGTAAGCACCACTACTACGAGCAACGGCAGTTACAGCGACCTTGTTTTAACCTCATCCAACATAGTCATTTAGCCGTTGTTAATTAAGTACACCCATACTCACCTCTCGCATATATTTACGCGGTTCCCCTCCTGATCCCGAAGCCAGTCCTGCTCCCGATGCCAGGCCTGATCCCGAAGCTCGTCCTGATGCCAGTGCCCGTCCTGAAATCTGTGCCAGTCCTGATGCCGGTGCCAGTCCTGCTCCCGAAGCCAGTCCTGATCCCGATGCCAGGCCTGATCCCGAAGCCAGTCCTGATCCCGAAACGCGTCCTGATACTGGTGCCCGTCCTGATCCCGACGCCCGTCCTGAAATCAGTGCCAGTCTTGACACTGGTGCCAGTCCTGCTCCCGATGCCAGGCCTGATCCCAATGCCAGCCCTATTCCCGAAGCCCGTCCTGATACCGGTGCCTGTACAGATACCGGTACCCGTCCTGATATCGGTGCCAGTACTGATATCGTTGCTAGTCCAGGACCCGATTGCTGTACCGATTTCGTTCGATGTCCTGACGCCGTTCCCGGTCCTGATCCGTTTCTGATTTACATTCATTTTTTTAAATGTTTTGTTTGGTTCTGCTAAAATAATATACACATGAATGTTTATTTAATATTAACTCGGAAAATAAGTGATAATTAATACCGTACTTTTACAATGCCGGCTTTATGCTTGTTTAAGTTTTCGCCTGGCCCTCTCTTTTGACCGAAAACTTTTTGACATTTCGATTCATGTAGCGAAGCCTTAAAGTGTTATTTGTTTTAAACCGAATAGAAGAACTCCACATACAGGGGTTCCCACGATTTATTGGTCAGTTCCCATAATTTTTTAGTGCGTTCCCACAATTTTTGAACGTATCCCATTGATTTTTGGTTCGTTTTTTGGAACCAACTAATAAATCGTGGGAAACCCTGTAACTCTTGTAGGTTATACTGTTTAACATTCTGGGCGCTGTGTGGAATCGTTTGGAATCGCAGCCTTGTTCACTCGCCTTCTCTGTGATTGGTCTCTCAGCAACTCTCAACAGAGAGTATTGCAGCGGGAAGAAAGAGAGAGAGGGCATATTGCCGAAGCGGCATCGTATGCGAGGATCGGAAAGATAGTGAACGATCGTAAGCCAATAAAACGCTCTCATCGCTCTCTTCTCTTGTACTGTGTTCTCCGCAGAAAGCGCATGCAAAATGCCAGCACCCAGAGTGTTAAACTGCTCCTGCATTGGCGTGCGATGTATAAACACTTTCAACTGTTAAATGTTTGATTATCTTTACCTACACTGCGCTTTTATTCTGTTTGCGAAATGATTTCTTATTTATGCAGATATGCTTTTATGCTTTCCAATGCGTCGTATGATATATTCAAAACTAAACCAACATTTTCTTGCAAAACTATTTTCTTTTCAGAACATCCATAAGAGTGAGGAAATTACTATTGTGTCTGTGGACCTTGTGACACAAGGATTACAAAGATATTAATTGTCGGAACGACGATTGGTGCAGCACAGCTGACCAAGTGGAATTGCCAGTTAATGTGCTGAAGGACAAGTGGGCATCACTCCAGTTCACATATAGAAAGTGCCGATCAACATACAACATGAGTCTGGTAACTGGTTCTGGTATGAACTATCAGAAAGTAACTTAGAAGAACTATATAAAACTTATTTTATTATTTTATTTTATAATTTTAGCCGGTCTCATTGTACAGTCGTCAACTCGTACGACTTAACAACATGCCCGTCATGGGTTCAAGCCCCAACTAGACCGTGCCGCCATACGTGGGACTGACTATCCTGCTATGGGGGGGTAATCCAAAAGTCACTGAAAGCCAACCCCACAAGTGGTACAGGCAGGCCTTGACCGACAACGGTTGTTGAGCCAAAGGAAGAAGAAGATTATTTTATTATTTATAGGAGCTCATGAAGTTAACAACCCCACTTGGTTTGCCTATAGTGCAATGCGGTTTCTCGATGGAACAACCGATTGTGGTAAAACGTTAAATACCCTCAGTAAATATATACATTCGATCCGCGCTGGTTGAACTTCGATATCATCTCATTAATTTTATTTGTGTTTTTATAAGGAAAATTGCTTCCTAAAAACCACAAGTTTAATAGTTGACATGCAATCTAAGTTCTTTCAGCGAATTCAAACTATTATGTTTTATTTTATGCCCATGGTTATATTATTCTATAAGCTCTTCACATTATTTTAAACGAACTTATTACCAATAGTATGAGGTAAAAAAGATAATAAAACTAAACAATATTGTTTTGTACAAATTGTACAAATGTTTCCAGCGCATTGTATGCTACAAGCTATCCGAAATTAGAAAAACTATTAAATATTTAGCGCGTTCTTTTGATTTACTGATTGTTGATTTGAAAGAGAGGTGAACGAGATAAGTTGCGAGATAAGACTTAAATTCGTACAAATTCAACTTATACATTAAATGGTAGTAGTATTAGCGTTCGGCAAGGATATGCAAGGTTGTCACAAATATAAATTTATTTATTTTATTAATTTTATTCATTTTACAATTTTAAATTATTCAGTAAATAATTTGCCATGTGCATCCGAATTTCCATCATATTGAAATTAGGCCGTGACCTATTTGCATTAAATCTAAGCATATTTTGATTTTCGTCTTGTCTATGTATAAATTTGTTGGCATCTTGATTTCTAGTATTTTCATCTTGTCTTATAAAATTATGCAAATAAATGGTGGTCATTATGACCTTTTTGGCGTCTTCCTCACTAAGCTCGATAGGCTTTCTAAATATTCGAAACCTGCCACTATGGATTCCGTAGGCCAATTTAACAGGATGCCTGGCAATCGAGTGTCGCATATTAAAGATGCGCTGGATTGATCCTCTTTCCGTTAAACCACTGAACGGTCTCAGGCAGTAACGCGTCAACGGAAAAGCCTTATCTCCCAAAAACATATAATGTACAAGGATGCGGGATGCTTGGTATAACGGTGCAGGGCTTGGAATTCCACACTCGTTTCTTTCTAGTTTTTTGTACAGTAAAGAATTTCTAAAGACTCCTCCGTCTGATATTCTACCTTTAGAGCTGTTCTCTTACGAAGTCGCAAAAAAAGGATAAAAAACACTAGGATGTAGAATGTCTTTAAAACGTTATAATAATACCATTTATTCCACACAACTACACGTATACGAATGCCCGATCGATCCGCTGATCGATCGCACGAAGCCCACGATAGCCGATTCCCCAGGATGCTGAGAGAGAATTTACGCACAAAATTCTCTCTCACGCACGCTCCCACCCCGACAGACAAAGAGAACGGAATTTTCAGGCGAGGGGTAGGTAGAAACACCCGGTGGGGGCCCGGCCCAAGATCGGATCCGAAGTCCGTTGTTTTGGGCTCGAAATTAAAAATGGCGGATGGAGCGCTACCACGGAGAGAATGCGCTCTCTTGCTTGCCTTTAAAATACACGAGGCGCTCTCGCTGTAAAGAACGCTCGCTCGCGCTGTTTCATCATACCCCTTCCTTCCCGTTTCTTTCGGCTTGCGCTGCGCTGAGCTGGTACCCCCTCCCACTTGATTCCAGCGAATTGCGCTGCGTTGGACTGACACCCCCTCCCGCTCGTTTCTTTCGTAGCGCGCTGTGCGCTTTCCTTCACACGGACTTGGTGCACCCGAATCAAAACAAAAACTTGAACACATCAAACTCGGTTTATATTTTATCACTTTTATTGCGAATAAAAGAACATTTAAATACATAGCTCCACACAATCTTGCTTCAAACCACACACATTCATTATATAAAAAAATCGTCGTATTTCAAATAGTCGCCTAACTGCATGAATACCGTTGTTGCTGTTCAATGCAGCAAAAAAAATCATTGAAATAAAGCAGCGCAAATCACACATTTAAGATAAATGGTGAAAAAAAAGCGCAGCTTCATTTCAATGTGCACAACACTTCAACACTTAGCGAAGCTTCGATCGCCGGGACTTAGGCTAACACGCGCGCGGCCTTTCACGGCGAACGCTTGAGCTGAACTGACGATTTCGTGTGGTGGCAAGAAAGGGAGCGCACAGAGGAACACTCGCTGCACTAGTGCGAGCGAGACACCGATAGCCGCATGCCGCTGCGAGAAACCAAACTGAGCGCGCAGGCTGAAAGTGAACGCACACATTCACACATGTGTAATTGTGTGAGTGAAAAAACTGTGTAGAAACCAAAACACGCTCGCGCCTCCGCGTAATTCCGCGTATTTCCAACCGTCTCCCCATGCTTCTAGGCGAGGGGCATGCCTGAAAGTCGCACACTTTTTCATTCTCATTGCTAGTAGGGACATGACCTATCGATAACCTGACGTGGGGACACGAGGTTATCGGGTCAAAGTGCGTTTCGGAACGCAAGCGCAATCTTTCGAAACGCATTCGAAAGATGCTGTTCAAAACCGGTGACCGTTTCGCCGTTGACGGCTTCGAACCTCATCGATTTACATGACCAAGAGCCAACATCTGCATATATAAAATTACTGTTAGAATCTATCACTCCTAAAAATACAACACTAAAAAACTTTCTATAGTTAAAAAAGTCAGTTCCGCTATGCGGTGCAGCTTTTATCATAACATGTGTAGCGACCTCGGCCGCTACGATAAGAAAATATCGATCAGATAAGCTTCGTTTAGATGTAGATATCGATAAGATACGTGTAGATGCGTCTTAAGGCGGCCTTATCAAAATCTACGGCTACTGTGCGGGGTTCGAGGATCGGAGGTTCGGCGGAGCGATGGCGGTTGATGAAGACGCGAACATTTTTCGTGGACTCATTCTTATTCTGGTGGTGGATTTGTGTGGAAGTTAATAAAGTGTTGCAGTAGAAAATTGACTTTAGAAGTTTAGTGCCGTGTTTTCCGAATAAGTATTTTAGTCGTTTCATTTGCCGTCAATCGCCCCGAGTGTATGGGGAAATTTCCACTTTTCTTCAAAGCCCTGCACAATTTTCATCCATTCATCCGAATTGGTGGGTAACTGTGAAAAGAAGAAGAAAAAGATTTTTTACACAGGCACAAGAAAATTATATTCTTATTTAGATATTATTATTATTTATATTGTTATAAATATTATTCGTTCAGTTAACACACCTAGAAATAGAGGTATTGGACGAGGCTATTGCCCTATCTCCTACTCCACCGTCACCGTTGCCATCGCCGTCCTACAGTGCCACGCCGCTTCCAGGACCATACGATGGTGGGTCGCCGGTAGCTGGACCGTCCCGTGGTAGGAATTCCCTTCGTAAGATTCCGGCTGCTTATTTTTTTTCCTTTATTTGGTTTTTAACTGAGAATCACTCCAGTTAACAAACTTCCACTTAAAAAAACTCTAGTAAAACACATCCACTAAGCGGTCACCTACTGTATATTGATATGAGCTACTGCAGTCAACGGGATTCATCCATGTGTATGAAAGGTAAGGCTAGCATTGTGATTTGACCAGCCATCAATAAAATGCTCAAGTTACATTGAAAAACTTCCATGTCAATCATTAAAAATGTGTAAAACGTAGCACCAGATGAAAATAACAGCTTCACACAATTTTCGCAACAATCAGGATAAAGAACCAGGGAAAGCCAATTAAAATGCTTTTTCTGGATTTAATTATACCATCACCGTCATATTGTAACCAAACACAAAAAAGGCATTCAAAAAAGAGCACGACGCAATCAGGATGCAAGGAGAAGCGTTTAAGGCTTACTGATAGTCAATTGTTGAAAACAATATGCAGAAAAGAAATCAGCAGGTTACCTACAGACCATGGATCTAATGAAAGACTTAGCGAAGAATCATTATATAAACATAGGACAAATTAATACAACTAGCGGAAAGGAAATAGTAATACTTACAGTTAACTGAACTATAAGCTAGCTACAAATTAATAGCTGCTAATCATTGAATCCGTCCGTAGCGGTAAAGTACTTCCGAAGACTCATATTAATTTTTTAAATGTTTTTTTGCGGTCTAGATGGTTGCTAAATTTATTTACCGCGGCGTTA
Source organism: Anopheles merus (assembly GCF_017562075.2). NCBI lineage: Eukaryota > Metazoa > Arthropoda > Insecta > Diptera > Culicidae > Anopheles > Anopheles merus. Next base: position 10,048,632 of record NC_054083.1, read on the forward strand.
TATGGTAAAGATATGATATGATAAAACCAAATTGAATCGTTTGGAAACCTAAAAAAAATCATTGTTACCCGAAAAGCGTATTCAAGCGACTTGTACAGGTCTCCAGTAGACAAATAGCGCAATGCCACAATCAGCATGTCCCTTGATGAAAAAATCGGGCGCTTATTCGTATTCATATTTTTTTAAATTTTTGGCGTAATTTGCTCAAGCAGACAGTTGAAATCATTCCGGGACAACCTCATAAAATTTATAATGGTGGTGTCCAATTCTTCCTCCATAATTTATATATTTATTTCATATATAACCGACGGAACATCGTGTCTAATCCGCAACCTTATAATTAAATTAAGGAGCATACAAATAAACCTCTAGTTATAAGCAAACATTAAATGTGACGTAGACGCAATTTCTCCTTGAACGTGGAAGTAGACATACTAAAATCGAATAAATCTAACGCTTCATTGAACTCGAGGGACATACGTATAATAGGGTGTCCCTGGCTATGGTTGTTGCGGGTACGCGGTACACGGAGATGGAAATTAGATCTAAGAATCCGACAGGGAGCGAACAAATTGATGCTGGCTAGTAATGCCGGGGAATCGATCTCTCCGTTAAAGAGCCGGAATATAAAAAGGCATTGGGCGTTTTTGCGTCGAGAGCAGAGTGCTTCAAATCCGAGAAGCAGACACCGCTGATGGTAGGAGGGCCGAGCGTGGTGGGATTGCCATGGAAGGAGTCGAACCGCGTACCTGGTGAGTCTCCGTTGAATGGCTTCGAGGCGATTGATGTCACCAAAGCCAAGCGGGCACCAGATCGGACAGCAGTACTCCAGGCACGACCTTACGATGGCACAGAAGATCGACTTGACGCACATGGGATCGGTAAACTCGGTACAGGTCCACGTAATTAAACCAAGTAGCTGATTTCCCTTCGCAACAACGCTGTCAATGTGAGGGCGAAATGACATCTTCTGGTCGAGTCGCACCCCCAGATCACGGATACATGTCGTGCGAATCATAGCAGTGTTGAGCATAGTGTGTATGTAAACGAGATAGGGTAACGGGCTCTGCAGAATGATATACACTGGCATTTATCAGCACACACTTGGAGGGCGTTTCTGCTGCACCAGCTGTCGAGATTCTCAAGGATCATTTGAAGGCGTACACAGTCACAGTCGTTAATGGTGTTAACCAACCGACTAGCGTGTTTGTTTCTTTTCACAAGCATGGGGCGCGCCCATTCTCTGATTTGTGGAGGTTGTCGAAGAGATACCATATGCAACCTAATGAAAGTGGACCACGCCGTAAGGTGGTCACTTTTTGTTCACGATTCATGGTTCGCTGTAAATTTTCACAATTAAATTAGATATAGCAACAAAATCAAATCAAACACATCACTCTCTTCAAACGGTGTAAATAAACACATCGACATGGGTTGACATTTTATTGACACAGGTTTACATAATTGACAGCTGAGTTATACGCGTTTGAACGCGGGCGCGGAAAATGCGCGTCGTGTATTTGCAGCCTAACATGAATGCTCACTGTACTAGTTGGAGTGTACCCCACGCATACTATAGAAAATTCAACTGACGAAAAATCAGGAGCAGACAATCAATGAAGCCTCAATATTGTTCTGCTTGTCATTCTCGTTGCGCATTTTCGAGTCCAGTTACTTTAAAAGTGATTACTTAAAAGTGAAGTCTAATACTTTTGACAGTGAATATTAGGAATTACTAACAAATAAAGGTAAGTTTAACATAATCTGTCTTATTTTATATGTGGCGAATTTGAACAAATAATGAGTAAAAGCGTGAAAGAGTGTTGGTAGACTATTCAAAATATCCTAGACACTAAAGCTAAACATATATTTGAAGCATAATACCAACGATCATCAGCCCGCTATGTTTTCTGTATGTCAACGAATTAAAATTATATTATCAAGGATGGTTTCATAGCTAACTGAAACAAGTGATCGTTTGGTGGGATCGAAGGATCAGTTTTCCATCGCTTGCTGGTGCTCGTGCTTTGCTCGCTCGTACGTTCTGCCAAATTTTATTCAATACATGCTAAGTTTAACGCTTTCACTTAATACATTGAAAAAACTTCCAAATTCTTTTGTGGTGTAGCTGCAGTGACTATATAAATAGAATAATGAACAAAGCAATGCAGTTGTCATGGAGTAGTTTGCATTCTGTCCATCGGGGTACTCTTCATTCTATAGTTTTATTGTGTATAATTACAATACTGATTTCAGTTCTGAAAGGGAAAATTCAAAAAAATGTACAGTATCTTGATAACACCGAAAAAAACGCTGACGTCTTTGAGTAGTATGCGCAGCGCAAAGCATGCTGTCACCACCGCTGTAGTGTCCTGTGCAAAAACTTAAATCAATTATGCAATTATCACTTTAGGGAATCCTTCGGTGTACTTTTTTACCTGCTAATGATCAATTATGTTCATCTTTATCATCTTATTAATACTGTTATTGAAATTCTTGCTAACCTTTTGAACCTTATATGCAAAAAAGTTTATGAAACTTTTATGCAAAAAAGTAACGATTGGCTACACGAGTAACATTTACACTCTGTTTTATCGATGCCATGAGAGAAAAACGTGTGATTCGTGCGGACGGCAAAATGTTCAGAGCACTGGATCTTTGAAAAATTATTTTATTATATTTACCTAATATATTTTCATATTTGGGTTGATTAGGTAAAATAATTATCCTACCGGAACCTGCCTTCAAGATTCATCTGTTTGCAAGTGTTAAGAAAAGGTAATCACAGAAGAATATCAATTATTTAAAAAAATGTAACACTATTTAAATTATTTATTTTATAGGGAGAAAGTATGTCTACCAAGACTAGTGACATATGGCAACATTTTGAAGACCAAGGAAATACGGCCAAATGACGCTATTGTTCCAAGGCGATTTCATTTTCCAACAAATCTAGTTCGAATCTGAAGCAACACCTAAGACCACTAAGACCACCTAAGACATAAGACCTATGCACCATACTATTCCGATTGAGAGAAATGCTCCTACAGCTACTACTTCTTCAATACATCGGGTCATCGGTAAAGCTTATTCAAACCTTGGCCTTATTTTTCGCATGACATCGGGCTTCACCGATTTGAGGTGCCTTAAGGCATTATATTGTTCCCTAGTGCGCCCTGTTGTTGAGTATGCTTCTGTTGTCTTCTGTACTAACAGGGCAGGTTGGAATAACAAACTCGAAGGCGTGCAAAAGCGCTTCACTAGGTGCTTATATCGTCGCCTCTTAGGAAATTCCACCACTGCATTACCGTCATACAGTGATCGTTGCATATTGTTCAATCTCGACACCCTCGAATCTAGACGAACTAAAGCATGTGTGTCATTTATCAGCAATTTGTTACGAGGGAATATAGATGCTCCAGACTTGCTTTCCCAACTTAGTTGGTATGTTCCTTCCAGGTGTTTAAGAAATCGGACTGCTCTTGAAATACCTTTCCGCAATACAGCGTTTGGCTTCAACGACCCGTGGCTAATTTGTTTGCGCCAATTCAATGAACATTACCGCGATTTTAATTTCTAATTTTATGTTCCGGCTCTTTGTTATTCTTTCTAATTAGGTCTCTTTTATTCTTAATTTCTTTTTTCTTTTTTTTTTTTTTTTTTTTTTTAATATTTTCTTCTTATCCGCTGCTTATTTTACTTTCACTATGGATTTCCATTCTTTTACATCCTTTTCTATTTCCCCTTCGTTTAGTTAAGTTACAGTTAGTTTAGTTCCAATAGGGCTAACTAGGTTTTAAGCAATTATATGTTCAACCCCGGAGGCAGACATATTGAAATTAATAAATGAAATGAAATGAAATGAAATGAAATACAATCGACAGATTGGGACGAAACTACGATGCCTGCTGCAGGCCCGCCAAAAAAGCAGGGGGTCTTTTACGTTTCTTTGACGCAAATAAGCCGCTAACTATTGCTCAAAAGAGTGAATTAGATGAAGCCTTACTTAAAATGATTTGCGACGAATGTTTACCTTTTAACATCGTAGAAGGAGAAAAGTTTAAAAAATTCGTACGTATGTTAAATCCCAAGTATGAGGTTCCCTCTCGTAAAACCCTTTCAAATGGTTTACTTGAAAGCAATTATCAGCGAGAATTGGCAAAACTTACAGATAATTTGAGCAGAACAACATCATTAGCACTAATTTCTGACGGGTGGACCAATTCCAATAATACCAGCTTTATGGCTGTTACAGTTCATAATATAAACGATGAATCAAATCTCTGGTCCAATTTATTAGAATGTTCAGAGTTTCCGAACAAACATACGGTTGATAATATTGCCATTTGTTTAAAAAATGTAGCAGAAAAATTTAAAATCCACGATAAAATTCAGGCAGTTGTTACAGACAATGCTGCAAACATGAAAGCTGGAGTACGCCAGACAAAATTTACTCATCTGCCATGTTTGGCGCATACTCTCAACCTGATCGTGCAAAATGCTATGCAAAAGTCGATCTTAGACACTGTATAAAAAATAAAAACAATTGTGAGATTTAAAAAAAAAAAAATAGCACCGCAACCCATAAACTAGCCGAAGCGCAACAGAAACTGGGTTTCATTGTCTTAAAATTGAAGCAGGATGTGTTGACATGATGGAATTCAACATATGACATGATCGACCGGTTTCAAAAGAATAAGATTCCAATTTTATCATGTTTGGATAGCATGAAATATAAACATGATTTATCTACCAAAGATTGGTTGGTGATGGAACAAAGCGTTAAAGTGCTACAAACGTTTGATCACGTTACTAAAGTAATCTCAGCAGAAAAAATCGGTAACAATATCTAAAATGAGCATATTATTATACATACCACAGCAAAAAATAGAAATGCAAATGCCTGATGAGTTAGAACCTCCAGTACAAAAACTTATTTCTATTTTGATCCAGAGCCTTTTAGAAAAGGGTAAGCCTTATCTAGAAAATAAGCTGGTTATCCAAGCTATGCTTTTGGATCCACGAATGAAAGACCATAGTTATGAGAATGATCGGGACAGGTATGAACAAACTTACCAAAGCTTGATAGATGCTATCACAGTAAACAATTCATCAGCGGAAGATACAACTACACAGCAATCATTCACCGACCCTAGCTACGAATGTTTGTTCTGTGATTTTACCTCAAAAATAAAACGAGTAAGACATAATCTAAATCCAGAGACAGCTGCTAAGCTAGCACTGGATGAGTACTTGAAAATGGAGTGTGTAGAATTTACTGCCGATCCTCTCTCGTGGTGGAAAACATATTAGGGCCAATTTCCAGCAATTTATCAAATTGTGCTTAAATTGTGCTGCATTCTGGCGACGTCAGTTCCTTGTGAACGAATGTTTTCGAAGGCAGGGAATATATTCTGACAAACGGTCAAAACTATTGCCTTTACTATGTCACGTAGGAAACAAAATGTTCGTTTCCTGCCACAAAATCAGCAACTCGAGCCTTAGCAAATATGTCTTTAAATGTTTTTATATTGTTAATAGCTTTAAAATTGTTTATGCGTAAGATGTTGAATGATACTAATACTGTTAATGAACTGTATGATCTCAGTTATGAAAAATATTTTTAATTATGAATCGACTCAAATAATAAAATGAATTACTTTGCTTGAGATATTTTGTTCATCACATTGTGTTTTTGGGTCGAGTGAGCTCACGAATTTTAATGTTTTTTAATATATTTTTTTTATTATGGCATTTATGTATATGCCTTGTATTAGAACAGGTTTTAAAATAAGAATATGTTTTCATAAGATATAATTATAATATTTATTTCTTGATTTATACTAATTTTACATAGCATTGACCGTAATCTCTAGAATTGGAAAAAAAAACTGCATGCATTTGGGCGCTGCCAAACGAAGGACGGTTTTGACACTATACACCGTTCTAATCCTTGTGTGATTATCGCGAGCGGACGAATGACTCGCTATTGATAAAAGAGCCAGCTCGCTCGATTCGTCGCAAATAATCATTTAGCTTATGTCTATTTTCAACGTTGTACTTTACTAGGTTGTCTAGGAAAATTTAAGTATGATAATTGTGAATCAAATGCTCTTTAAGCTGGATTGTGAAAGTGAAACTAATGTTATTTATTAATTTTAATTATCTTAATTGATTAACAATTAATTATTACAACAATTTTAACCTACTGATTTATTTATACATTACCGTTCAAATAGACATAGAGCAAAAACGTCGCGCACGACAGCGTCTCGCGTGACCAAAAGTAGCTCAATTTTGCAAACAGAGCTACTCGTCTCGCGCTACATTTCGCTCTATGTTTATTTGAACGGCTATTATTTATCTGCTTATTTGGAAATGGCAATGAAAGGGATTAAAAATGTCGGAATGTAAGTAATAATTAACGCATATATGTTGGTAAAATAATACCACTTGGTATTTCATGAGAATAAAAATCCTACAAAAATATTTCGCTCCCAGCTTAAATAGCATCACGCGCGATTTGTAAACAGGTAAACACCATAAAAATCCTTAAAGAAACTATTTGTTTCTTTTCCCTTCATAAGCCTTCCCACTGGCAGCCAAAAGGAATACTTAATAAGAATTTTATTTTGCTCCCTCGATCGATCATTGTTAAAGTGAGGCCGAAAAACACGAATGCTGAGGGACTGCATGGTGATCTCGGACATCGAAACGCTGTGCAAGAATGTGTGTGTGAGCTTCTTGTTATTTCCATTTAGCACGGCAATTTTAGGGAAAAAACGGCGTGTGGTTATAGCAAAAAAAAAAAAAAAACATAGCGGTACACTAGTTGCAACAAAGTGAAGAACTTTGAAAAACTAGTGTCTTCCTTTAGCTTAATATTTAACTTTTATTTAAATTATTTAAATTTAACCATTATTTCACTAAGAAATCCCAATTTTCTGCTCTGCTCAAACTCTCTCCTCTCCTGTTCACTGTGCGGTGGAAACAGTCCATACAAACACCGGGATAAAAATATGTTGTTAGTAGATCTTAATATTTTCTATTGAAAGGGGATGTCATATTCTATTTTGCTGCTATGTTATATTTTATATTTATAACGCGTTAGGTCACGTTATCAATTACCATTTATTATCTTACGTCTTATCACTACAACGGTCAGCGAGCAAAGAGACCGAGTTAAGGACCGCATGTCCTTAGTTCCTTAATTCTATCTCCTGTTGGCAACGCAGTTGGCAACCATGGCCTAACTCGATTCAGTGATAGGTTGAGGTGCACAGCGACAGGTGGCGTACCTGTTATTATTCGTTACCTGCTGTTAAGATCGCTGGAACTGGTCTAACGTGAATCTAATGGTAAGAATTGGTCTAAAGCAGCGATCGGCAAAGTCCGGCAATACACAAATATGGCCCGCCGCACCATTCAATCCGGCCCGCGAAAGGTTTTGACTGATTTTGTATGCTGGAAAGAAACTATTCGTATACAAATTACTGAATATCTTTTAGAATAACATTAATAACACTTTAATTAAAGTACTATGTAATGACGGATCGTTTGGTATGTTCGAACTCGTTATCAATATCCCCGTAACGTTTACATGGAAACAATTGACTTTTTTCGGCGGGCTGTAGAACAAAAACTTGGAGAGATAATTTCTTTACATGTACATCATTTGAAGGGTAATTATTTAAGCTTTCTTGGACAAATAAATTTAAATCTTTGGGAGTTGCTTTTCATCTGTTATTCGGAATTTTCGCCATGATGGACAAAGGCATGCCTATAGACACCTAAGTTTTGCGAAATTGCGAAACTAATGGACGCGATTTCTGCTTCCTGATTTGTGTGTTTATGTTTTGCAAGTACTATTTCACTGTTTGGCGGGCTGCATCGATTTCCCGGCCCAGATAACCGAGTAATGTAGCCACTTGTACCTCTGTCTTCATTTTAGCGTTTTTGGAACCTCAAAAATAAACCTGGGCTCCCTTGCGATGCTTTGATGGTTGCCTAATAGTGTCAAGATGTTGGGAACGAAAACGAAGAAACGTTCTCATGCGACGACAAACTTCTGTACGCAGTCCATTTAAGGCGCTACGGGGTGTCATTCGTTGATCGCGCACGCTTCTAAGCTGGTTGGTTTACTTTTTTGGTCATCGTGGTTAGAGTTTGACTGATAGAGGTGGCAAGATGAAGTGACTGATAGAGGTTGCCTGTTGTCTTATGGGATACTACTATTCAAAGTGCAATTAACGATTTTTCAGAAAGGGTGAAGATAATCCCATGATAAACCCATTAATTTGTAAATTTTGTAAATGCAACCGTTATGTAATTTTAACATTGTTTCAACACGACAATAAGACTTTTGTAATGAAGGAAATTGCAGATGAAATTTTATATTTATGAGATGTACTAAAGACCGATTGTAACAATTTATTTAAATTTTTGCATGCGACTTTGCGATGGGAGAGCATTTGACTTTCGCCAACGCAAAACATGCAATACAAAGTTTTAAATATAGTGAAGCAGCATTATACATTTTCATGAGATATATTTTTTTCGTTCAGTTGGTTCACAAATCAGTTGGTTTCCCTTTAAATTTGTTTAGGGATATTTTCGATCGTATTTGAAAGCAAAAAACAAATATTAAAGAAAAAACCATTGTTGTTTTAACGATAACGACGATTCCACACTGTTGTTGTTTACGAGTACAACGATTGTTAAAGTAATTTTTCAAAAGGAATCAGTTATCAATTTATCTGACATGGCATGACTTGTCCATAAAGCATTTTGGTAATTACTGGATGTTTGCTTGGATAATTTGTCAGCCTTTCAGACTTTTGTAACATCTCCGGAATATCTTCAATATTTTTTACGGCGTGGGATGATGGGGTCTTCAAGAAGCTATATTGATCCCTTTTTGTAGTATTTTGACTGATCAAATTTATGGCCATCAATTGCTGAATCACAAATGATAAAAGATTACAATTACAATTACAGAAAAACAACAATAATACCTAAAATGTTTCTAAAAGATTAAAATGTAATAATTTAAGCGCAATAATAAAAAAAACTCGATCGGCACTCGATCATTTACTAAAGTTGGCCCATTGCCTCAAAAGTTTGCCGACCGCTGTTGTAGATGATTCCGTGTAGGTTTCTAAATCGTGCCACTTGCGCCTTAGCAATACTTTACATTTAACTTCATTGTTGGTCCTGGAAAAAACTCCAAAACTGTTAATACCGTTATCAAACAATACTTATTAGTCAGCTTGCCAAATTTTAAGCTTGTCAAACGTGGTATTTAAGAGATCTTATTTTTCAAGAATGGGTCTAACATATCAAATTTCGAATTGAAGTTTTAAATTCAGCCAAATTTCATTAAATTTTTATCATAAACTACTGTGTTCAAAATGACCTATAACTCGTTTTACTTCATCAATTGTTTTATGTATTCTGGTTTTTAAAGCATTTCGTACAACTGAATTAAACAAATGTGCAAAGCATGGAAAGTGGGGTATTTCTGATTCTATTACGGCCTTCTTCATGTTTGCAGCATTGTCGGTTACTAAACAAACTATTTTATCATCTTCTTTGAATTATTTTTTAACTTTCCTAATCCACAGCGATATATTTTAGCTGTATGTGATTCGTAAAATTCTGAGCGTTCTAAATTATATGTCCGTAGTTCAAAGTTGACAAAATAGGCAGTAATAGAAAAAAAAAACTAAATTGGTTTATGTTGGTCCATCCATCCGCTGTGAGTGAAATAGTTTTCGCCGGAAAAAGGTTAGTTTCACGGACAGTAATGTTTTCTCATAAATGGATGGCAATAAAGCATTTTTTAATGTTTTCCTACTTGGTAATTCGTAACTAGGGCACAATTTTTTATGAATGATTTAAAAAACATATTTTCTACTATACTGCAAGGATAATATTCCTTGCATATCGTAATTAACAGCGTCTTATATAAGTCACGCTTCGCCTCGTTCGTCAGAGGTAGAGATCTGCTGTTTGCAAAGTAACGTTGTATGCCTACCAATGCTCCCGATATATTTGATGCGGTGTTGCTATGAGATTCGTGGATGTTATCTACAGGTGGGTTTTATTGTGTTCTTGTTTAAAAGGAATTGTAATGTGCTTTCTTTCAATATGACGCTTCAAGTTGGACGTGTCTCCTCCACGATATGCCAATGACTACATGACTGTTCCCGGGAACTTTCGCTGCGATGCTCATTTTCACCTATTTCATAGCCCTATAAATCCAAAATCTCTCGGTTTTGCACTGTTCATCCTAGCGGTACAACCCTGTCCGATCATAAGCGACGAACGCCAATCTCCAATCATTTGCACTCATTGCAGAGTCACTTTGAATAAAAATTTGGGTGAAGTCGCTCACATTTCAATGATGAATCCTGCGGGAGGGGTAGTAACTTTGAAAAAAAAAAAGATTGAGTAATATTTTAGTACATTTATTTATTCCTTTGATGATAATATTAATTCTTAATATTTTAATGAGCATTTCTTTTCTCTTTCAATATTATTGTCAAAAATTGCTGGATAAAAGATAAATAGCTGTAAATAAAATAAGAAGATGAAAATGCGTATTATTATTATTATTATTATTAATTCAGTTATTGAGCATGTTTTGCCTACATAACACATTCCAATATCATTCATGGAACTAAAAAACCTGAACCTTTTTAAAGCTTTAAACAGACAACATAGAATTGGCGCGTTAAAAAAGAATGAACTAAATAGAAATATAAATAGCTATACCGAACATGAAATAATCGTCAGAAAAGCTGTTTTAAACAAGTTTTTTTAATAATCATTCGTCATATGAAAATTTACTTCGTGCCCTAGAGCGTTATAAGAGTTCACCATTTGTATACCAGTACTGGGTCACTGGAGCAATAGAGTAGCCCAAAAGTCTGGACATAAAAGATGCCTTGCTCTTAAAAATCTACCTGGGGCTAAGAAGTTACAGAGTGTTATGGGCCAACCTGATGGTCCCGTAGATCGCCACCGACGACACTCGTCGGGCGTAGATCGAAGTGTGTGTGCGATCTATCGGGAGGTCAGCGAACGCGCGCTCGGCAAGATGCGTGAGTTTCGATCGGGTGAGAGAAAGATATGGCGCGCGCTTGAGCAAGGTCGTGAAACAAAGTTGTAGCAAATCGTTTACGAGTAAATATAAATAAACTAGGACTTTCCGAACGCATCGTTTTAAAGGAAGTAACTAGTGATGGGCGTTTCGGAGCGCACCAACGGCTCCGGAGCCGGCTCCGATTTTTTCCCGGAGCCGGCTCCGCACCAACGACTCCGGAGCTGTCTGCGGCTCCGACGGCTCCGGAGCCGGCTCCGCACCAACGGCTCCGGAGCCGGCTCCGCACCAACGGCTCCGAAGCCGGCTCCGCACCAACGGCTCCGCACCAACGGTTCCGTAGCCGGCTCCGGACTAACAGCTCTGCACTCACGGCTCTGTTCCAACGGCTGCGGAGCGTAATAAAAAAAACGAATATATATTCTCGCACGTGTGGAAGCTAACACACGATGTGATTGCAGTATTGACATGCATGACGTTGTGTAGCATTCGTTTGTCTCGTCTTTCTTAACAATATTCAAAACTAATCGATGGTTTTTTTATAAATTCTTTTAAACATGACCTATTCCGCTATTTACGGATTTCCTCGATTGAAACTTCATTGAAAAAGTTCTTTTGGTCCATTGTGTTAAAGCCGTCGGAGCGGAGCCGGCTTCTGAGCCGTTGGTGCGTCTTCGAAGCCGTTGGTGCGGAGCCGGCTCCGGAGCCGTCGGAGCCGGCGGAGCGGAGCCGGCTCCGGAGCCGTTGGTGCATTGGTCCATTGTGTTAAAGCCGTCGGAGCGGAGCCGGCTTCTGAGCCGTTGGTGCGTCTTCGGAGCCGTTGGTGCGGAGCCGGCTCCGGAGCCGTCGGAGCCGGCGGAGCGGAGCCGGCTCCGGAGCCGTCGGAGCGGAGCCGGCTCCGGAGCCGGCTCCGGAGCCGTTGGTGCGGAGCCGGCTCCGAAATTGTCTGGAGCCGGTCGGAGCCGGCTCCGGCTTCGGAGCCGTTTTGCCCATCACTAGAAGTAACGCTTTAACGTTTCTTAGCGTTCTTCGAAATAAAACGACGATATAACACAGAGTTTCACACTTTATCTCACGACCGCGGGACCCCTTCCCGAATCTGTCTTAGTCAATGTAAAGACTGGGGTATGATTCTTGAAAACGAAGATGATACCTAAATTCATGGGATGCAATGCTGAATCTGCGGCACATTTCTCGAACACACTGTTCCGCGCCGAGGACATGCGTTCGAATATTTTTTTACACATATAACCTTTGTGTACATCAGTGTATTAGAAACACCCAATTTTCCTTTTTCGTTTTACCAAATTCCATAATTGGACGAACTGACGAACAATACAAAGTTTTCAGACAAAAAGGCTCTCTAAAGTTTTTCGACAAACGAAGCACAAATTCGACAACACGCAAAGCTTTTGAGATTATCGATTCGAAATGATTTGGAAGCGTTAGTTTGCTGTCTACTAACACAGCAAGATCGCAAACTTCGTAAGTAAGCGGCATAGTTGCGCCCGCTATCTTATAGGTATAGAGAATAACAGTAATAATAATAATAATAACAATAATAATAATAATAATAATAATAATAATAATAATAATAATAATAATAATAATAATAAAAATAATAATAGTAAATATAATAATAATAATAATAATAATAATAATAATAATAATAATAATAATAATAATAATAATAATAATAATAATAATAGTAATAATAATAATAACAATCATAATACAAATATTAATAAAATAATAATGATAATACTAACAATAATAATAATAATAATAATAATAATAATAATATTAATAATAATAATAATAATAATAATAATAATAATAATAATAATAATAATAATAATAATAATAATAATAATAATAATAATAATAATAATAATAATAATAATAATAATAATAATAATAATAATAATAATAATAATAGTAATAATAATAATAATAATAATAATAACAATAAAATAATAATAATAATAATAATAATAATAATAATAAAGAACTTCAATTTAAAATAAAAGAATTATTAGCACTAAAGTGAAGCATATAAATGATCGCGAGAGGGAAAAAAGAGAGATATAGCGATAAAACGAGAAGCGCATCGACAAGTGAACGACTCGCGTTATGCCGGAAAGCGAATGTGAGAGATTGCACGGTGAGATACCTACACGGTGAGAAGGGATCAACAGAGAAGCGCGATTTCAAGAGAGGAGCGACTCGGTGAGATCAAATGTGAGAGCGGCAGGATGGAAACGAAACGCGAAAAGGCGATCAGTTTTAGGATAGATGTAGTGAAGAGAAGTCGCAATAAAAAAAAATATCCCTGAAGATAATAAATAAAGTGTAAAACAAAAAATGTTCAGTATCAATGATGACAAGGGCTGCGGTAACGACAATAGGGACGTCACATGAAGCGTTAGCTTTTTCGTAAATTTGAAATTTGATCAAAACATCTGTCAAGAAGTTTCCCCTTCGTGTGACAGCGTTTTTCGGGCAATATCGCCGATACGTAAACTTGTTGTCAAATCGTTGATGTTATCGGCGGATTGTTGATGTAGATGCCATTGTGTCTTGTGTTGATATAAAAAAAGTGTTAGAGGCTTCCGAAGCTGGGGAAGCCGGTCGCCGGTCAGCAAAGCGTCGTTGCTATTGGGTTCAACCGTTGTTTATGGAGCGCCGCCAAATTGGAAACGATGTGCTAAAGCATGTATCTGCCGAACGTACAGGTGCGATGTTGCTGAAATTCCTTCCCATGAATAGAGAAGATTTCGACTTTTTGGTGGGGCTTGTTCGTCCTTTAATCGAGCGCATGGATACAAACATGCGGGAAGCGATTACTAACCAGGAATGGGTATTAATCGCGTTGCGTTATATGCCAACTGGCGAAACGTTTACAGGCCTGGCAGTGTATGTTTTGTGTAAGTGAAGTTCAGCATTGCTAAAGCAAGAAATATTAAATGATCCTTATTACAGGTGTCTCGTCCATGCATCGCCCAGATAGTAATGGAAGTGTGTAAATGCATTCAAGAGGCTCTACGTGACTATGTTAAGGTAAGCCCAGGAGTATTATGTGCATTATTGTCCAACCACTAAACATTGATTGTTTAGTTAACTCATTTTTTATATTCAGGAAGAACAGCTCTCCCGTATTGCTTAATAGTTAACTCATTAATATTACTACATTTTATTACTGTAGTTGATGATATATTTTAAATTTGAACTTACTTACTTACTTATCAACTTACTTACTTATCGCTTCAACCGCTTTGCGGTTTTGGCCTGCCTCAGGAATGTCCGAAACCTCTCACAGTCTCGCACCGTTCGCCTGCCAGTCCGTTATCCCGGGGATATATAACATATATTTAAATTCGTTTTATACCAAAATGCACAAATTTATTTCTCATACATTTCTTCACTGGCACGAGCAGCCATCACCATTTCTTCTTCGTCAAGCAGGAGTTGTATAACCTTGGAGGTTACCCGATCCTGCTCCTGAGGGGTAAACCTCCGCAAAAAATCTGGCACCATACGGCCAAACGTATTCTCCCGGTTATTTGCGGCAGTAAGCGTCTCCTTCATCAGCCGGTTGACGCTTCCTATAAGGGCCTCGTCCAGCTCATTATCCCGTTTGCGTTTCCGTGCGTTGACTGGGGTGGAATTTGAGGGACCAGGGAGCGATGAGGAGGGACCAGGGAGCAATGAGGAGCGACCAGGGAGAGATGAGGAGGGACTAGGGAGCGATGAGGAGGGACCAGGGAGAGATGAGGAGGGACCAAGGACAGGGATGGAAGGCTCATATTCATGATCTGCTGGTGGGGGGCTGGAAATGGGGCTGGAAGTGGAGCTGGAAGTGGAGCTGGAAGTGGAGCTGGAAGTGGGGCTGGAGGCTGTGGAACAGTTATCTGAACAAAAATCGAAAAAAGGATTGATTAGTTCTGTTAGAAAAACATAACTTTTCACCTATGAATACTACAATACCACTACAATATGAAAAGAATATATTGAATATTTGATGATATTTAAGACAAGTTTTCTTCTTTTTAATTACAGACGCCGTGTTCGCGACATGAATGGCTCGATATTTCTGCGCAATTTGAACGACGCTGGAACTTTCCACACGCAATTGGAGACATCGACGGCAAACATGTCTGTATTTGAAAATCCAATCACGGCGGCTCTGAATATTTTAATTACAACCATTTGTGTTAATGGTTGTAGTTGATGCGAACTACAATTTCCTGTGTGCTGATGCTGGAGGCAAAAGAGGCATTTCTGACGGTGAAATTTTTAAAAACACTCGATTATATCAAAAACTCGAGAACAGCTTCAACCAGAAAATGCTACTGAAATTGTACCAACTACAATTTATTTGTATAATTTTCTCTGAAAAAGACCGTCAAGAACTTTGTATGCCTCTCCAACGGCATTTGATAGAGTTGTTGACGGGAGGCTTGTGGCAGGTGATTGGAGGAGCAATGACATGTTGGCTACTTTAGAGTATTTTCTATCCCGGCCTTCTACGTATTCACATGGCAAAGGACTTCGTGTACAACAATCGTTTAATATAATAAAACAAAAAAAAAATCACAAAAATTATCCCCATTTGGTCTTGGAAAGAAATGAATTTATTTTTACTTTTTGTTTTCCCTTCTTCATCACAAACTGGTCATGGTTTGTTTTCTATCTAAGGGGGTTTGGTATTAAAGATCGAATAGACTAGGGATCTGGTGGTACAATCGTCCAACTCGTACGACTTGTTCACATGCCCGTCATAAATTAAGCCCCGAATAGGCCGTGCCCCCGTACGTAGGACTGAATATCCTGCTATGGTAACAAAAAGTCACAAAAAGCCAAGCCCACTTCCATAGAGTGAGTACAAGGCAGACCTTGACCGGCAGTTGTTGTTGTGCCAAAAAGAAGAAGAAGATTTCTTTTTCTTTTTCTTTCCTAATGTCATCAAAATTGACCTTAGCAGAACATTGAACAAAAACTTGACCGTCCTTACCGTTACGGATATCAGACATCTACTGCTTCCTTGGATCCTTGGAAGCTCAGTTTTGAGAGTCTCGATATATATCTAAAAAGCATTAGCAATCCACATACTCACATTTTTTCCATGTCCTTGAGAGATTGTGATAGCAAATCACACGATTTGCTCACTTCAACCTCTTCATCTACCAAGCGCGCTCTCTTGTTCAAGCAAACATCACACATGAACAGAATATTTTTATTGTCATTAATCAGGTTGGCTGATGGCTTGGAAAACGCGGTGAAAACTATCACAATTCTCCGCACTAACAATTGGGTCAACGCCAATTAAAACAACGACGGAACAGGTAGAACACTACTGTGTAAAAAACAATAACGGGCGAACGCCTAGCCTCTACAAACAAGCCTCTATGCAACACAAACATTACTATAATTTGAGACACTTCTTCCGGTGTCACACAAACATGTACGAAAAACGATAAAACTGCTTACTTACAAAAGTAGGATCAGCCGCGGTCATCAGCGATAAGACGCTGTTGTCCGCGCTTATCCCTTGTTTATATAACAAGAAATAACACAAAATCTGCTGAACACAATAACACCGAGAGAATCTAACAACATTTATCTATAGTCACAGTAAAAGATGAGCAATTGGTTCTGTTTTGCACTCCTTTCTACAAGTCACAACACAGAGCTATACAGTAACGAACTGCACTTGTCAACACTCACTCACCATTTAGCTTTAGTACTTTATTACTTTATCACATTAAATTTTTTTAACAATCGAGCTTCTTCTTTAACTTTTTGTTCCCCTTCTCGCTTTTCTTTGGATTTCTGGCGTAGCATAGCTTTTTCTTGTGTTCCTCTTGCTGTCGAAGCTTTTCTTCCTCTTAACGATTTCATGCAGCCGCTCTCCTGCAGTAAGGACAGGGTAGTTGCAAAATTTAAAATTGCGATTTTTTTTTACTTCGACAAGGCCTCCACACCTTGCAAGTTGAAAACTACTGAAAATAGCACATCAAAAAAAAAAATGGCACTCTTCAAACGATTCTTTCACCCAACGTTCCACATTGTTATATAATTCTGATGAATTTAGTGGCTCAATCTGTTTCATGAACGAGTCATTTTGGTAAATAAGTTGCTCTATTGGTGGTTCTGATGGTTCGGGAACAACGTTTTGAGGGATGGAGCTTTGTCTGTACGGTTCGAGTTCAAAAAATGTTTAAACGGTCTCGATAATCAGGTCTTCACATGAAAAACCATGTACATATTTTTGAATCGATGATGGTTCACTTGTACAAACTTTTTCACTGTAATGTTCCTGTTAGTAGTTATGCGATTCACATGGTATTTCAATTTCCACGTTGACAAGATTTTCGCTCAATTATGTTGAATAATGTTCGGTCGATGAAGGTTCACTTGTATAAACTGTATCAATATTATGTTCATGTGAGTGGTTCTGCGATCCAGATGTTATTTTCATTACATAGTTACTTAAATTTCCAATCTTTTGTAAATCATAATCTTCCATATTTGTTCCTACAGTAAATGGCTTGATGCATTTTATATAAACATATTTAATGCATCTTTCATAGCGAGATAGTTTTGTAATGTCGTTTTTTTTTGTTATTCGTCGCAGCGCTTCGTCGCCAATCATGTCTAGCGCATGCTACACTTTGCCAATTGGAATTGATACATATTTTTCATCAATGTTTGGATGTGCAGGTGTTGTTCTGGTATCTTCTGCATGTATGACAGTTTTTTTGGGAAGCTATTTCTGGATAACTTGGGCCGGGATGTAACTGTAATTTGTTTAGGAATTTCGTATAGTCAACATGCTCTAGGGTGAAGGGATATAATCCACATACTCGGATACCATTTTTTATATACCGATTGTCATTACTTTTTTGTAGCATTTCATCGAAATAGTTTAAGGTGAAATTTTGATTTGCGTTATCAATACTCCATTGCTCCAGGGAAACTCTCCATGTGTCTTTTAGCGGTTTGAAACAGCAACATCAGCTGGTTGGGTGATGTGGGTTGTGTTTAAGGAAATTAAAATTATACCAAGTGATTGGCAAATATCAGCAACATCAATAGATTTACAGAATTTATTGGTTGGTTTCCATTTTTGTGTATTCCCACGATGGTTTGGGCGTTAACTAGAATTTTTTAGAGCAATTGTATTGATATCAAATCGGACGATACCGAACGAACCAAATACCAAAATACGATGGGGATACGATGAATAAATCGAAAGACAAGCCCAAACAATTATGGAAATTAACCAATAAATCGTGGGAAACCCTGTGTGATAAATTCTCACTAAAAAGCTGGCTGTGATGTACGGATTGCCGAACGCCGAAGAGTATAGATAAAACTGTTGTGTCATTTGCGCCAATCAACTTGCTACTGTTTATTTACTTGTCATTTCATTACATATAGAGTAAGTGTACCAATTATGGACATAGTATGTCATCAATAAGCACTTTTCGCTGCTGTACTAATTCGCCTTTTACCCAATCTCACGCTCCTCAATGAATTTTGGAAGTCTGAAATGTGTAAAACCTGCACATATTTTTTTAATTGATTGATTTAATCATTATTCGCTGAAAAATTCAAATTACTTCTGCTTCTTAATGTACCAATTATGGCACTAGTGTTCCTAATATGGCTATAAGAGGGTTCCTATTATGGCCATATATATTAAAACATATATTTGACATTGAAATATCGCTTCATGTTATGAAATTGAAACATGTGAAAGAAAACTAAGTGTATAACAAAATCCATAATAAAAATAGCATTTATATTAGTTTCATGTAAAGGGAAAGGCTCATTTAGTAGTATAATTAATGTCGCTTAAACGCGGTTTCATTGTTCTAGTTTCTCGTGTTATTGTGATACATTTTACACCAGTTTTTTATTTCATTCAGTTCATGCATTGCATTTCATTCAATTATACATTAGCTCATAACATGATTCATAACTTTTACATTTTAATATAAGGAACTATTGATGAATTTGGTAGCTTATAAATGGGTTGGATCAAATAGTTTAGCCCTAGAAGCCATTTCAATTGTACATTCTAGTGTTTTGTCCGCTAATTTAGCCTTTGGTGTAGATGTCTTTGATTTTACTTTAATTTTTTTACGCTCTTCCATCCTAGAATGTTTTTCATTTTCCCGTTTTTCTTTGGCTTCTTGGCGTTGTAGGGCTCTTTTTTTTGTAGTTATTTTTCTTTTTGCTCTTTTACTTTAAGAAGTGCATCTCTTCGTTCTGATTGCGCAGGATATTGATTTCGGAATTTCTGGTTTTATTTAAATAAACTGTAACTAAATTTGTGTCTTATTATGTTTTTTATACTCTCGTTTATTCACTTGATTTAACCTTTCGCCGCTATCTATTGTGTTCATCTGTCCAAAAACAAGCGGCCTCCCCAGTGATAATTCCGCGCTCTAGTTCGTGAGCTTGCAGCGCACACATCAAATCTATACAACTCGTATGCTCATACCGCGCTCTGACTGTTGTGTTGTTATCACACACAGCATGTCGAGTCTGCTGTGTGTTAACCCTAGCGTTAACACGTTCCATAGCTGTTAATACAGGTTGAAATAAATTTGTATATTGTCTATGTCTACCACAACGTTGAGGCGTAGGTGGTGGATTCAACACCTCTGAAAGTCGGCGTGTACTAATAACCAATGATGAGTCTTTTCCATCTTCGCATTGAGTCTCAATTTCCTTTTCTTGGAGATCATGATTGTTTACGATTCTTGCATCCACTACATAAATAGAAACAGTGAGAATTGTAATGTGTTCATTTAATGATTCCAGACTAAACTTTATAAAATACAGCAATGTTTTAATGCTTACCTACCATAATCCATCATTTCGGGTATTTCTGAAGAATCCGTTCTGGTAGTTTGTGGTTCAGTGGAAGATGTCGAAGGCAATATATTGCATAATATATTAGAGCCTCCTGCTTCAACTTCTTCGTAATTTGTCATATCTATTGATATATAAGTATCTAAAGGAGCTGCGATATCCATCTTTTTCGATGAAGAAGCCGATGTAAAATCGTCGTTAACGATGTCGTCGTTGTCGTAAATTCCATCAAGTCCGTCAAAGCATTTCAATCCATTGGCTTCTACTGAAGATTTTAAGGCATGGAAGCCAATATGCGGACGAACAAATTCACGATAAAAATAACGAATCACACGTTCTTCACGGGATAGCTCGTTGACGTCTCCTTTAATTTTATCTACAGTTTTAGCTCCGATTATAGCGTATGCTTCAATTATTCTATCCATACTAGTTCCGAACCTGCCAGGTGCGATCCGTTCCAACATCCAAGCATCCGGACCGCGATCCTTATTTTTAACCCAACCAGGTTCAAAATGAACCTGTTTCTCCCACCGTTCTTTGCGATCCGACCTGAACCGACTGCTATCAACGATCTTATCGATCCGATATGAAGCGGCTACTCTCTGCGTTCTCTGCAGTCTGTGCTGGATTAGTTGCTCTCAGTGCTCTTTGCAATCCGGCCAAGAACGTTCGACGCAGAGAGTTGCTCTTTGATTTGATGGGCCGATTTGCTGCAAAGCATCCTGGATCATTTTGAACCTGTTTCTCTCAGTTTTCTTTTCGATCCGGTCTGGAACGCTCGATCTGCTCTCTTTCATACGATGGGTCGATTTGGTACGTATTTGATATGAAATATCAAATATTCAATAAATTCTTTTCATATTGTAGTGGTATAGTAATACAGTGAACCCTCTCTTATTTGACACCTCTACAATTTGAAAAACCTCTCTTATTTGAACATTTTGCACAGTCCCTTTATTTCCAGTACATTTCTGCCCCTCGTATTTGGAAAACCTCTTAAATCTGTATCCCTCTTATTTGTGCATGGCGTTGCCATGGCTATTGAAAGATGTATGCTCTAATTGGCAATCGTGTTCGCAGTTTCCTATAGCAACAGTTCCTATAACAACTAAGTGTTCTGTCTCTTTTTTGTTTGTATGGACCAAGATCTATTAAGGAGAACAGGTCGATGCAAAGCCTGTTGCTAGGTTGCCATTTTCAGCTCGCTTTTGACAGTTTCATGACAAATTGTTCACAAACAAACGGCTAATAGTTAACGTGGAAAAGTGGACGAATTTACTATTGGAAATATTATATTGGTTAAATTTCTTGCGGTCAATCACTTCTGGAGAATAAAAGAGAAGTAATTGCAGTTTACTCTGTATTCAGAAACATTGATAACCTTTTTCATTGTTTGCCATTCCGTGACCACAAACCACTACCGTTTGCAACGGTCTTGCTGGAAAAACGAAAAGTTTAACATGTTCCTACTGCGTAAAAGAAGGCCTATTTACATTCAATTAAACACTGAGAGTAAAATGAAACTTCCAATCGGCACACACTGGTACAATATGCATACCGTCCTTTACTTATAACCCGGCGACGAATGATAAATGAAATCCTTGGATTGTATCAGTCATGTTTTATTCTAATTGGATTCCAATTCTTAAAATATTCTAACAGGAAATGAATGCAAAATGCTGAACAAAACTCTCATTCACTCCGCTAAAGATAAACAATGTTCACTTTAACTGTCAAAATTTTCCCATGGCTCTCTGTCAATTTACTCAAAACGCTTCGACCTGTTCTCTTTCAAGGACCTTGGTATGTACCTTTCATTCACTTTCAACCTCTGTAATTTGAAAACCCCTCTTATTCGACCGTCCTATCGCCTCTCAAATAAGAGAGAGTTGACTGTATTCAAAGGTGAAAAGTTATGTTTTTTTAACAGAACTTATCAATCCTTTTTTTTTCAATTTTTTTTTTCAGATAACTGTTCCACAGCCTCCAGCCCCACTTTCAGACCCACTTCCAAACTCACTCCCATCCCAACTCCAATTCCAATCTTCCTCGGAGGATGACTATTTCCTGGTCGGAATGGATGATGTTGAAATCATCCATTACGATCATGAAATCATCCATTACGATCATGGATATGATCCTTCCACCCCTGTCCCTGGCCCCACTTTGTCCATCTCTGGTCCTTCCTTCCCTGTCCGTGGCTCCTCTTCCTTTATCCCTGGTCCCTCCTCATCACTTTCTGATCCCTCCTCATCGCTCCCTGGTCTCTCCTCATCACTCCCTGGTCCCTCCACATCGCTCCCTGATCTCTCCAATACCACTCCAGTTTCCTCACGGAAACGCAAACGGTATAATGAGCTGGACGAGGCCCTTATAGGAAGCGTCAACCGACAGATGGAGGAGACGCTTGCTGCTGCAAATAATCGGGAGAATACGTTTGGCCATATGGTGGCAGATTTTTTGCGGAGGTTTACCCCTCAGGAGCAGGATCGGGTAACCTCCAAGGTTATGCAACTCCTGCTTGACGAAGAAGAGACGATAATGGCTGTTCGTGCCAATGAAGAAATGTAGAGGAAATACATGGATAAATTTTGGTGTCAAACAAATTTAAATAAATGTTTTATACCGTACCAAATCGGATGCTTATTGATGTTTTACACATTCAATAAGCTTTAATTTTTTTATTTTTTGCCTGTATTTAAACTGAGTGATTATTGCACATAAAATATATTACACAGTTTTAAATAAATATTTTCAAGTTATCCATACATAAAGTGAGCAACTGAAAAAAACCTAACCATGACAGGTTATCTTGAACCTGCGTTCCACATTCCGTTCTTTTTCTCCAGATTGGCAGGTGCGTTCCGTTCCTCAAGTTTTGGAACTATTCCCATCATTAATATAGTTATAATGCCGACCACCTGACAATTTTGCAACGTATTTATAAAAAGCATTATTTCGTGCTTCATATCAGATGCAGGTAGAACATCTAATAAAGGGGCGCTTTCCGTTGTAAGTTCTTAGGCTGAAATTTCAGCCTGTCAGCTTAATGCATTGTGCAGCAGTTTTCGACTAGCTATCTAAATGTGTATAATATACAGGTGCGCTTATCCCAAGATGTATGAATTTAGAAGGCTGATTTTTATCGCCTCTGTTTCTGAATGAAGATTTTAAGAGTGTTTTGTGTATTCGTCATGCCTCCAGAAAGCTTGTTTGAACAAAAGTTTTCACCCATCCTGTCAAAAAGTGATATTCAAATTTGGTTTTAAAAAATGCTATGAGACCACCTGGCCTACATACACTTTGATTCTAGATTCCACCACGTGATCTCTTTAATGCACCTTGGGGTAAATGTAAACACCATCTTGTTTTCGAGCAGGTACTCGAATCTCATTTTAGCTTTGAGGCTAGAATAATCTAGACTGAAAATTGCAGGCTAGTTTTTTGTTTTGTATGAAGTGTTTACTTGATTTCAGCCTCCAACTGTCAAACCCCATACAAAAAACTGACTAGAATCGTGAAGGGCCCCAAAGATGCAAAAAAAAAGTTATGGTAAACTATGAGAACCCAACTCCAAACAGGAGTTTTTCATCAAGATGATGGACGAACTCCCTGGCATTTCATACATCGGCTCTATGCATAAAATGATTCTCCCATCTCTTTTCTTGTTTGGTTGTATGCCTGTAATGTTATAGTTTCATCATATGATTCCTTACGATGTGGGCATCGTGCTTTTAAGCTGAGAGGACTTAACACCAATACTATTTGCTTATATACATGCAATAGGATTGATAAGTTAAATCTAAGAGAACGTTTCTAATAGAAATCAATCTGTAAGTAGAATCCAAGCTAAACAGACGTTCTGATTAGAGTATCCAAAACCTATACTCTTGACACGCATTACCAATCCCAATCAGAAGCCCAATCCCAATCGCAAACCCAATCAGAATCCCAATCCCAATCGAAACGCAAGCGAATCGCAATCCCAATCGCAGTGGAATCTTTTAGGGATTCCAATCCTACAAACGGAATCCGATCCAATCGAATAATTCTAGGGATTGAATCTTCGAATCTTCCGAATCCCGAATCCCGAATCTCCCAACATTATTCCTTATATGATAACTTTGGTTTGATTATAAAAACAATTGACTTACTATCCATAACTTTTTGACGAGGTAATCGTTGAGTACTTTTGTTATCCTTCTAGTCAGTGCAAAGATGATTGCATGATTTTCTTTAAGTGATTCGATTATTTCTAGTCCTTCAGGAGTTTGTGTTAATACTGTTGCGAACGCGACAATCCAGATTTTTATATTTCTTTCTAACCATAAAATAGACTAAAATATGATAGTTAAAACATACTTGATAACAGACGTACCATCAAGGAGATAAACTTAATGTACTCCTAAACCCTTCAATTAGGGCCATCTGGTTTTTTGACTTGTATTTATTTAGCAGTCAATTACTGCATTTCATTTCGAACCTATAACGGTTCACTTAGGATTACAGCATGCACGTGTGTCACCAATGCTAGACCAATTCCGAGAAGCGTATGAAAATTCTACATCCATTTTTCTCACGGCCGTAAAATTGTTAAACCTAAAAATCACTCAAACGTAGATGCGTTAATAACATTAACCAGATAAAGAATTCGAAAAGCAATAAGTTCAAGTATGTGTCAAAGATGCAATACATCCAGAACATGAACCACAGAATTCAAGTGTTAGGTACAGTTACGGCAAACAGAGAAAATCACAACGCCTGCAATCAATGCAACAATTTGTTCTCACCAGAGAAAGCAATAAATAAAGGGATCACATTTCCATCTATAACGCTTGACATAAAACAGCACACCTGAACCAGAAAACCTCCTAGGAGAATGCGTAGGCGTGGCAAAAAGGAAAAGGCTAGCGACACGAACATATGCGTAAAAGGAAGAGAAAATAACCTTCCCACAATAGAAGAAAATAGTATATAAGAATTAATTTCGAGTCTCAATAAACACTTACAATTGTGACGCCTAACTGTGCACCCGTGTACAGAGTTTTGCTTAACCGATCAACTAACTTTCCGCGACTTCGCGAATTTCATAACCGAAATTAATAAATACCAAGTAAATGTCGAATTCCTAAAATAATGTTATAAACGAATAATGCGTATTTGTGTACAAATATTACCTTTTCAAGTGATGGTGATGCTGCTTCCTCATGCTGACTGCATGTATTTTCTTCATATGTTTCCAGATCAGCTGATTGTAAATTTGTTTCCCGAGCCTGACTTTCTCGATGTTATTTTTTATTTTTTTCTCTGTCCAGTATTTAGCTGGACTAGATTGAAATCTGTTTCATCTAACATCATAAATGTCTGCATGTCTAAAATGCCCTCGGCATCTATTTTAAATTTTAAAAGCATCTTTTTAAATTTTGCCTGAAACATACTTACTTGCATAATCATTATATATTGTCCAGAAATAGTACGTTATGTGACAATGTATGCATACCTGATAATTTTACCAAAAATTGATAATTTTCATTCTCGACCAAGTATGCTTGGACCAAGTACGTATGAATTCAATTGTTTCCAATGATGCAAATAATAATTTTGCTGTCTCGTTTATCAATATTAGCTCCTTGATTTTCCCATAACTGGGAATTTCATTACGTTCTATTGTTTTAATTGATATGATACATTTCTGGCGAAACTGGATTCCGTGGTTGATAATTTCCTTTGGGCAAAACCATGTATTTTCCAGTTGATAATTCAATAGTTGGGCACTTAATTTCATTTCATTTCATTTCATTTATTTAATACAATATCTGCCATCAAGGCTAAATATAATGGACTTAAAACTAATTAAATACTAACAAAAAAACAAAATGATTCATGAAAAACTAAGCCTAACTAACCTAGTCTTGACCTAGCAAAAAAGAAAAGAAAAAAACAAGGGTAGAGCGTAGAGACTATCATAAACTTAACAAAAAAAAAGAGAGTAATAGAAAACTAAGGAGAATAATTAAAGAGAATTAGAAGAAAAAATACGGTTACGGAAAGAGTTAAGAGAGGAGTCGAAATCAAAGAGATAGTAAAAGTGGTTAAACAATCTGAAACAGGACAGAAGAGGGTCATTGAAAGTATAAAGAGTATGACGTGTTTCAATTGACAGAGGATCACGTGGACGAAGAGAACGAGAGGGAACATACAGCGAGATGGACGAGAGTAAATCAGGAGCATCAGTAGCAGAAAGTAATAAGCCACCAATAAAACAAGCCTGAAACACTTGGCGGCGGAAGCTTAAAGAGTGAAGATTGAATAACTGCAATCGCGTTTCATAGGGAGGTAGTGAGGCAGCACCGAACAAACGACGAAAAGCAATCCTGGTAAAGAGGCGCTGAATGCTTTCAATTCTCGAACAGCCATCAATAGTGGGAGGATTCCAGATGATACTAGCATATTCAAGAATAGGCCTTACCAAAGCACAATAAAGGATTCTTAGGATGCTTTGATCTCTAAAAATAGAGGTAAAACGTAAGATAAACCCAAGGGTTCGGTTTGCTTTTAGTAGCACCTCATCAAGCTGCAGTTTAAAGTTAAAGGCCGGGCTACATTGATCGTACTCGATAGCGTAATTTTGATTTTCACTAGCGCATCTGGCGGTGGCTGACCGAAGCATTTTGCCAAACAATTTGGAGCCTCTTCAGAAAATATGTTATTTTTCCATGTTTTTTGCTTAAATCGGACAAGAAAAGTTTTGTAAAAGGTAGATGCACATGTCTTGCACGCATTGCATCCATTTTCATGACAAAAAACGATGGAAAAACTAATTATTTTTTAGATCCAGCACGACCATTCCCTCGATGACCAAAAAAGCTTCCACCAGCCGCCGCCAGATGCGCTAGTGAAATTCGAAATTACACCAGAGAGTACGATCAATGTAGCCCGGCCTTTAAGACGACAGTCAAGTATAATACCAAGGTCACGGATGGACATAACACGAGAGAGGGAAGCGCTAGAGAGAGTATAGTTAAATAAAACAGGAGAAAGAGAGTGAGAGAAAGAAATAACAGAACATTTTTCGGGACACAGGCGAAGTAAATTGGATGAACACCAATGAACAAATGCATTGAGGTAATGCTGAAGTCTCAGACAATCAGAAGAAGAAGACACAGGTAAAAAGATTTTGATATCATCCGCATAAAGAAGATGACCATCAGGAGGTAAAACATTACAAACATCATTGATGAACAAAGAAAACAGAAGTGGACTAAGCACACAACCCTGAGGGACACCTGACGTACAAAAAAACTCCTCAGATAAGTACGACCTGGTTTTAACCCTGCATGATCGATTACTTAAATATGAGGACAGCCAGCTAATAATGCCATCACCAAAACCAAGTTTAGACAATTTAGCTAATAATAAAGAGTGAGGTAAACTATCAAAAGCAGCATGAAAGTCGGTGTATATTGCATCAAGATGGGTACCGGCTTCAAAAGATCTAAAAATATTGGAAACAAAAGACATGAGATTAGTTGAAGTAGACCTACCAGGCATAAACCCATGCTGTTTAGGGCTAATAGCTGAACTACAACTATGAAGTATGGTTGGAAGGATTCATAGCTCAAAAGTTTTGGCTGTGGCGCATGTTTGGGTTATCCCACGATAATTAGAAACAATGCTACGGCAGCCCTTTTTGTGTACCGGAAAAAGCCAACAGGATTTCCAAAGAGCAGGAAAAACCCCAAGAGAAAGTGAAAGGTTGAAAATTTTAGCAAGGTGTGGAGCAAGCACGTCCTTACAGTTTATTAAAACAGAGGCAGGAATGCCATCTGGACCAGGAGTAAAAGAACGTTTCAACCCAAATAACACCTGTACAACTGTTTCAGAACCAACCGAAATATCGGAGAGATTAATTAAGTTCTCTGGCGTGTAGAGAAGCCCACCCTCAATAAGGTTAGGGTCACTAACCGGTGGCTCAAACATTTGGGAAAAATGTGCAGAGAATAGCTCACAGATCTCAACAGGCGTAGAGGCAGTTCGAGAATCAAGTACCATTTCATTAGGTAACGTATTGCACCCTCTTCGTATTCTAACAAATTGCCAGAAGGATGCTGGATCAGAACGGAAACGCGATTGCAGTCTACTCGAATAGGCCTCAAAACGAGCCCTGTTGTATAGTCGATGCGCAGAGGCAGCGTACTTAAATAAACGAAAGTTGAATGCAGATCGGTTCAGACGATACCTGGTAAGATATTTCATTCTATCCTTTTTCAGGTTGCGAAGAGTACGATTGGACCAGGGAGGATTAGGAGGGGAACGAAAAATAGGTGTACATGAAAGGAGTGCAGAGGTTAACAAAGCATTAAACGATTGGACAGCCTCGTCGACCGATGTACATTGATAAAAAAAGACCAGTCGGAACGAGATAGAATTGAATTAAGTTTACGATAGTCTGTGAGCCGAAAATTATAACGAACACTCAATGAATTAGGAGCAGAAGGTAATACATTCCTAACCCTACTAGCCCTAAATAAAGAAGACGGTAACGCAATTTCTAGGGCAGGATGATGGGCATCCTGGGGCAGGAGCAGTGACGAAGCAGGATACACAGAACAACAAGCTGCTGCAGCAGAGTTGGAGAGCACCAGGTCCAAATAATGATTTAAATGGTTATGCACCCCGTTCAGCTGATAGAGTTCATGCATGTTTAACATATCCAAAAAGCAGGAACTGGATGTATTCGAAGAAATATGTGGCACATAATGTCTTATAGCTGAAGATGAATCTGGCCTTACTACGGTAGAAAGCGACCACTCTAACGCAGGTTGGTTGAAGTCGCCCAGAAGGATAAGATGATCATTCGGTTTCATTTGCATGTATGCATCACTGATGAAAGCAGAAAGGGATTCCAAATAGTTGCGGTCGCTGCTCAAATACGGTGGCACATAAACAATCCCCACATAAAGACGAAACTTAGAAAAAGAAACACGTATACATAAAGCTTCAAGCGTGGGTTGATTAATGTTAAGTGCCACAGAAGGATATCGAACGGAACATGCAAGTAGCACACCACCCCCACGCGAACGTTCATTGTTTAACCTGCTTCGATCGCAGCGGTATATGTTGTAGGCATCACTATCAAGGACCATGTTGGATGGAATCGATTCATTTAACCAGGTTTCAGTAAGGGCAAGCATTTCAAACCCTGATTCATTCGCAGAAAGGCGCAATTCATTGTATTTGGTGCGAAGGCCTCGAACATTTTGGTAATATATCACGAATGGGTCTATTAATTGTGAGCTGTTCTGTTGCTGAGATTGAATTGTGATTGAAGCCCCACCCCCGGTGATAACTGAGGCGGTGTGGGAGGAAACTCCAGTTGAATAGCCTCTAGGATCTCGGTCAACTGGGATGGTGATAGAATCCCGCGCTGTGGGGGTGGCGATCGATGTTCCAAAAAATGATCCGGATGAGCGGTAGTTTTTGGCACAGCTGAAGAGCAATTTTCACTATTTGTACGATGCGAAATAAGCTCAGAAGGGTCAAATCGAGCCCTTTCATGTACACGTTGCTTTGGTAGGCCACGAGCAACAAACTCCCGAACAGTAAGTGAAACTGGCCAAATAGTAGACTGCAGCGCAAGCTCCTTAAGAGATTTAGGAACACTCACTTTGAACGATATGAAGGACATCGAGTCCAGGTTCACACCCTTTTTCGTGAGACGGTAAACATTAATATCGTCCGTTGGTAGCACAGCTTTAAGCCACACACGCATATCATCAGCGGAGACATGCGATTTGATGTTCGTGAAGTATAACCATACTTTCTCGGCTATGCCCGTGTTGGTGGTGTTTTGGTTCAAAACAGGATCAGAAGATGCTTGTGTATTTGTTCGGTAGTTTCCAGCACTAACATCACTAGTCGGCTTAGTACGATGATTGTAGTGGTTACAGTTGTCAGAATCTTCTACAGTGTTGGTATCGTTCGCAGCTTGGATATCAGCAGTGAGCTCCGTTGAGTTAGTAAATGTACGGCGAGCGGAAGCTGTTTTAGTCGTTCTGGATGTATTTGTGGCATTGAGCGACGATACATTAGTGGATGTGTGCGTAAGCGATGCGTTGCTAACAGACGGCTTAGCTAATATGGGTGCTAGCGCTCGCTTATCAACGAGAGCGAGGATCTCAGGAAGCAAATCGCTCTTGATAGCCGATCTAAGAGAAGAGAGAAATGAGTCAATTGTGGTGAGAATATCTGCTTTCACCAATTCGAGTAGGGCTGCTATCTCACTTGTGAGAAGTGAATTTGTGCCATTGCGAAACTCGTGACATGTTTTGCACAACCACAATAACTGATTATTACGCCCAAGCTCACGAGTAGAATCACGAGACAACCCCGTGCAATGGGTGTGATGCTTGGAACCACAAACACCGGCACAGGACACCGAATTAGCACTATCGGTGGGTGCATTGCAGGTTGAGCACTGCATAACGATGACTCAGCACTAACTGATGAGTGACAGGAGCAGAAACGAAGCCAAACACTTTCTCGGCAAAAATGTTGAATTAACAGAAAAACTCCAGTGCAACTTTATATTAATCGAAGGCACGCACTAGCCAGCACGAACAACTCAGCAGCACCACTGTTGCAAATGTTGAAATTCCAGAAAATAGCACGGCAAAACAGCATAAAAAATCAGGAGCACGAGGAAGGCACATCCACTCAGTTTGACAGTCAATCTCTCTCTTGATGTATCCTTTACCATTTTTATTTTACCTGATCAATAGTTGGTATCTTGGTTGGTCTTTAAAATATTTCGCTGCGATAGTAAGTGCTGGTGCAAATCTTAGTCTGTTTGCCAAACTGTAGCACACGTTTTTGTAGTTTCGTGACGCATTCATTTGGGTTTTGATATATTTGTGTTTTTTTTTTGTTCAAAAGCCCGACAGTCATACTGTTCCATAGGACCTATTTCATTCATTCCTCATAAGGATATATGTGATGCAGTTTATTTGGATGACAATTGAATGAGTTAATGAACATACTGTGAAAACTTTTATTTTCAATTCTGCTAAATATTAATCTGAAAATGTCGTTGAAAAAGATATCCGAGTATCGTTGATCAGCACGCATATCCAAATATTCCAGATTATTGTGTTTTTCATACCATCCACGGTCACGTAAATGATATTGACTATCTGTAGCGTCCTGAAGATCAATAAACGTATTTTAGCCGAATTTAGAAAATGTAAAATTTATTTCTAGTTCTCTAGTGGCGTTAAAAAATCACGTGCGTATGCTCTGGTGCGTGAAGGAATCTGCTCGTCATCCTGCTCTGCCGGTCATTCCCCCTAAGGGCTTCAGTTCGTGCCGTCGCTGGTCGGTTTTCGATAAACCGATTGATTTCGAAGCGACTGGCAGCGCCCTCTACGGCGTCAACACTATCAAAAGGATCATTTAGGAAATTATTACGAGTAATCGTGTACTCGCGACAAAATAAACTTGCAGATGGTCCTAACAATCCCAATAATTCGTGCATGGCTAACGTATCTCCAGTCACGACGATAACTGCACCTCGAATAGTTATCTTTTGATTGTTTATATAAATTGTAACGCCTTTTTCAAGTTTCTTGAGGTCTTCAACGAGAGGCAAAAGGATTTTGTTGTAGCATTTTTTTTTGTGTCTATGGATTTTGCATAAATAAGTGGAACTACAGATTATGTTGATCCATTGAACCGTCGTGGTAGATTTTGAATTTTATAGTACATGGCTGATATTTTGTTGCTACCCGCTCTTGAGCTCAATGCGTTACATGGTTCCATATCATCTTCGAAAATTATAATTCTGAGAGCGTTTGGGTATGCTTTGAAGTAGTCACTATTTTTGTACTGTTTGCCATAATTGAATGATTGGTACTCTCCTGACTAGTGTTGGCCGTTCCGGTCCGAACCTAGTAAAAAAGTTCCGTTCTTTATGTAGGCCGTTCCGTTCCGATCCTTTATACAAAATCGTTCAGTTCCGTTCATTCCATTCTTTCCGTTCTTTCCGTTCATTCCGTTCCGTTCATTCCGTTCATTCCGTTCCGTTCCGTTCATTTAGTTCTTTCCGTTCATTCCGTTCCATTCAATTCGTTCTTTCCGCTCACTCCGTTCCGGTCTTTGCCGCTTCAATATTGTTTGCAAGGTGCTATCGTTCGTGCGTCCCGTTCTTTGAAAAAACCGGTTTTGCCCCGCTGTTGCTTGCTGCATGCAAGATAACTGTTCACTCTTTCTCGCACACAGTATGTGTTGCCTGTGCACTCTTCCATGCTCACAGGAATATTCATCGCACTTCGTCGCGTATCGTTTATAAAAATCGTAATAAGCGAATCAAAAAATGGAGTTGCATTTGGTATTATGGTGCAATTTGTAACATCGCTTATACTTTTTGTTAAAATTTAGCTTATCTTAACTAGACAAATAATTATTATAAAATTTAAATCTGTACTCATATGGCAGAACAGGTGGGAAAAGATGTATTATAATATGTGAGTATGAACAACGAAAAAAAAGGTATTTATTGTTTATGCCACGATATCCACTTGATCTTGGCACTCGGCATGATTCCAATATTTAGCCATTCGATTCGAAGCATTATGTTCCATTCGACAACCGTTTGAGTGCCGTGATATTGTAAACGATTTATGTGAAAAAAAAAAAACTATTTGTTTTAAGTAGTAAGTGAAATTCAAATAATTAGTCAATCTCGTGATACAATCGTCAACTCGGACCACTCAATAACCTCGGCATGGGTAAAATCCTCGAATGGATCGTGCCCCCATACGCTGGGATGATTATCCTGCTATGGGCATTTAAGTTACTAATAGCCATGCTTATTAGTGGTACAGGAAGGCTTTGACCGAAATTGGTCGTTACATCTAAAAAGTGAAAAAAATGCTGAATAATAAATGAATGCTTTATATTAGCACAGTTGGTACAGCTTACTGGCCATAGGTTGAACCCATCTAAATTTGGTGTCAGATATGATTTCAGATTTAAGAAACGCCTTTTCATATCCTGTAACAAGTAACACAACAAGTGAAACATCAGCTTTTAGTTGACAAATACAAACAGCAGCAAATTCCCTTATGGACTCCAGGTTGCAAGTATTTTTTTTTTTGCTTTTGCTTTAATTTTCTGATGGGTTTTTTTTTATTTTCAGATGGCTGGAGAGTATCATCCGTCAGTTTATGGCTTGCGACTGGATCCAACATGACATCCCAGGCTGCAAATGACAGCTGAAAAGACGCCTTTCGGCGGTCGGCGGAAGACGTCTATATAACACCAGCTTAGACCGACATTGACAAAACCTGCGAATTTTTTTCCTATGCGATGTATTTTGATGTCAAAGTGAGATCATGCAGTGTTGCCAGCATGAAAAAAAAACAAATCAAAGCTCTGTTACCGACATTCTGTCTTGTTGAGCGGCGCACTATCAATTACACGTATCGCTTTTTGCGTTTCGCTGACAAACTGTGGTGTGTCTTGTATATACAGTAGAACGTCGATTATCCGGGCAGCTCGGGATCGGACGGTTGCCGGTTAATCTATTGGCACGGATAATTGGCCAAGAAATGTCAAATTCATATAAAAAAATATAAAATTCACTAGTTTTATGATTAATTCACATTGAATAAATCGATTAATCGTTAGTAGAATATTATGTTTATCAATAACTATAGGTTTAGCAACTGTTCATGAACAAACATTAATTTCGAAAATACCACTAGACACTACAAAGCTGCACAAAAAAATTGGTTGCCTACTTTACTATCGCTGCAAATTTTCGCAACATGTTTCAACAGCTGTCACATTTATGCGCAAGGTTAAGCCGCCCGACGGTTAATCCGCCCCCGGATAATCGACTTTCTACTGGTGTTCTAATGTTAGGTTATTATAGTTCTAATGTTTTATAAGAGATATAGATTTACCTTTTTATTCTTTGATGAATCGATTTGAACTCGTTCCTTCGAATGTGCAGTACATATCCCACCGCAGCAGTGATTGTTCCAACGCTCCTCCGCTGATAGACATGCAAATAGCGTTATATAAACCATCAAGGACGCAGGGTGGAAAAGTGAGTTCATTGTTAAAAAAAAAGTTTTTCATTTGGTTGTTCTCACGCGAACATATCTCCATACTTTCAGCGCAAAACGTCCGAGGTTAATCTTTCAAATGAAAAATGAGAAGGCTGTATTGTTACCGATCAATCAAGCACGTAAGTGCAAATACGTAGACGAGATATTCGCTTAATTTACAAATGAATGGTTTATTTCTAGCCTCTACTACGCCGAAATAAACTCTTATCATCATTTACATCCAAATCTTTTGGAAGATTTATCCTCGAGTTCAGATAAAACACACACATACGAAAAACATAAAGAAAAAAATCATCCAAACACCGAGTACCTCAAGACAACTTCTTCTTCTTTGGCTCAACAACCGATGCCGGTCAAGGCCTGCCAACCCACTTGTGGGGTTGGCTTTCAGTGACTTATTGATTTCCCCCCATAGCAGGATAGTTAGTCCTACGTATGGCGGCACGGTCTATTTGGGGCTTGAACCCGTGACGGGCATGTTGTTAAGTCGTACGAGTTGACGACTGTACCATGAGACCGGCTCACCTCAAGACAACACTTGCCAAAAAGTAAACAGAGTGTTCCTTTTTGGTGGCAATAAATACTGCATGCTAATTTTCATGTTCAATGTTTTCAGACCCACTTTCGAAGCAAAAATCCTGTTCAACACAAACCAATAGACAACCTGAAGGAGATTATGTATGGAACGAAATTAGCAACAAACTGCACTCAATACAGCAGGAGCAAAGATAGCAAGCAGAGATATCAAACAATAGAATAGCAGTTTTGGAAAGATAAATCAAATTGATGCGCTCGGCATTCAACATTGTCTCTGACAAATTAATTCCTCATCCAGGGTTTGTAGCTGTGTCGAGTTTTGGGTGGGAACCACTAGCAAACAAAAATGATGTGGACACGCTTGAAAAAAGATTGTCGGAACCTGAGTTTAGAAAGAATATCAATGACTATTTAAAAACTCGTTTACCATCAGATTGTTCAGAAGAAAGGATGCATGCGGCTATGGACATAATATTTACAAAGGAGCTAGTGACTCAAATCACGTGGACGGACATAAGTCGTCCTATTGAAAACATATGCTTTTTCGAATACAAAAATATTATTAGGCAATTTAAAGACATAGGAACATACGGAGGTGTTACACCCACCATCTGATAAAACAATCAAAGGTTTTTTTTCCAAAACAACTTCAAGCATGGTGGTCAAAGGCTAAACTTAGTTGGATTAGTTAGAACTTCTCATCATCGATGCTATACATCGTATTAGTTGCTCAGTGTCGTTATATAAGTTAGAAATGTATGAGTTTATTAAATGTGTTCGGAAATACCGTCATGTGATATGAAAACCAATAAAGATTAAACTTATTATGTACATTTTTGTTTTATTCAATTAACGTATGAACTAACAGAACAAAGTCGAATTCGTTGACTTTTGGGAGAGAAACAGCTACCAATTTACATTTCACATCCTGTAAATCAAATTGTATTTCTGTTTCCTCAAAGCTATGGAAATTTGCACGGTGTATATTAATCAGCTAAGATTTAAAGGAATAATCAAAGCAATGAGGAGAGTTGCTTAATTTTCTGGCGATTATTTTTAGGTTTGTTACATTTTCCTGTGCAACTACATTTATGTACTGGCAACCATTTCCAGATTAGGTTAAAAACCACCCATCTCGGTGTCCAGGTTTCAAACAAAATCCTTTCCGAACATGGAGAGTGGTAATGTTACCTCTCTGTTTAATAGAAGGATATCCATGGATATTGAAATATCATCTTTTTTATGGACATAATACGCTTCTTGTTCTGCAATTCTATTAATTACTTGTTCCAAGCTCTTCCATCCGTTACGCAACAATTTTTGAATGCGCTGTAGTGCATTTTCGAATAAATAAGAAGATAACGTCCGCAGTGGGCCAAATGTATCTACTTCTTCGAATATGTGTATAAGATTGTGAACGTTGCTCGAGATAAACTGTGGTCCGTAAACATCAAAATACTTTTTTACAAAATGAGTAATTCAATTATTAGCAAGCTGCCAATGTTCTTTGTAGATGTCCGTGGAGAATAATGTTATACTACAGAAATACAACATATCATGTTTGTGCTGTTCATCGCTCGTGCTGTTTTTCAACACCGATAAACTTGCATATTATAAAAATGATGAAAACTCTGAGCCTTTCCAGTGAATCAAATCGTGTAACGATCAAAATTTTCTATGCATTTCTATTGGCAATTGGATTATCATTAACATACCAAATATTGTCGTTATTTCAGCAAAAGACATTTTTTTTAAACCCAAATTTACCAAATAACAAACCGATTAATATTCGTTTGGTGACACCAAGATCTATCAAATGTAGTTGATCACAAACTATTATTTGCTTCGCAAGATCAAAATTATTCAAAAAAGTATTGGCGAGTCAAGTTTATGATGACCACCATACTTCCGCTTTCTTAAATGTCCATCGGTTCTTTTTGGTGCGCTACAATCGAAGAAAGTTGTTCTTCCTTGCATTTTGACACCTTTGGTAGTGCATTTCAAACAACCATCAAGTGAATTGAAGTTGGCGACACCTGTAACAAACGAATTAAATGAATAAATTGTTCTTTAGAAGTATAAAATGCAATTGTTATTAAATCTTTTGGTATTTTATCTTTTATAAACGCCCGTGCTGATGAGTCGGTAATTATGGCGCGTACCTCAACATCAACTCTCACGCCGTTGATTTGTACCCCATTGTTAGTTAATAGCTGCTTTAAAAAATGGTCGATGTTAGGTTTTTTTTTGTTCCGATGTGAATTGAAACTATCATAACAGAAATTTCTGACATGTTATTAATACTTATCAAAATCAGCCAGAATTGAAAATTGTTGCTTTAAAATATCGGCAAACCATCGATGGATACATTAAGCAAGAATGTAGAGTCCGAATTCAGAGATGTATCACTGCAAACAGACATTAATAAGTTTGTTTACGAAAAGTAAGACAGAAGCATTTTCATGAATATTCCTCAGCTGGTTCATGAGACATTTTTGTACTCCATAATACCAGTACTGACCACCTTCTACCGTCAGGATATCGGCCGAAATATTTCGATTGATTTTTAGTAGGTGTAGAGTTGTCCGTTCGATCTCTTTATTTCGCTTCTGTGGTTACATGTATATATACGTCCGTTCGCTCGCGCCGTTCCCTCACTTCTGGCATCCAACATCAGTTCCATCTCTCCTTCCGCTCTCATTTCTCCTCTCTCGTCTTCCTCAGTCTCTCATATCGCTCACAATCATTCTACACTCCTGAGTTCTTCTGGCATTCAACTCTACAGTAGGGTTCTAGCTTCTTTAGGTAGGTTACAGGAACTCACTTTTCGAACTATATCCATCACTTGGGCAATCGAGTCGTATGTTTGTGTTTTGGTATTGCCCATTGACGCAAAGCATCTTCAGCAGAGAACTAGTCATCCTATGCTGCTGAATCTATATCATCATCCGAACTTTCCATTGAATAGTCGATTACATCATCATCAGCTTCTGATAACTAATCAGCATCCCCTTCGTAGAAAGTTTCACCCACGATATTATCCTGTGCAAGTGCATCACTGCCTTGTGAAGAATTCATACCCCCTTTAGCTACTGCAATCCGTATCAAAATAGTTGTTATAAATGAAATAATACATAGTTGAAATAAACCTCATACCATTGGAAGTTCCACTGGGGCCGGCACTGTCAACTATCCGGTTTTCATGTTCAAAACGATCACGTTGGCGATACAAGCAAGAACTATATTTGATCCGCATCGAGAAACTTTTATTCATAGTGATTTCCACGAAAACAACGACGATAAAGCTATTTCTAATCACAAATCGCCTCAATTACAAGATATGACTATAAAAGTGGCTGTCTATCAATTTGAGTGTGATATGACATCTGAAAGTAAACAATCGGCTGCGGTCAAAATACCATCATGAAGAAGATGAAGTTTTCAGAAGAGAAAACACGATCAATGTTTGCCACAGCGTGTTGTTTTGTATAGATTGCAAAATCTAAATAAATTCAAGCTTAATTGAGACGGAACGTGTTTATTATTAATAACAAATTAAATTTTAAATATTTTCTTTCATTTTTCATTCCGAATAGTCAAAAAATATGCATTAAAAGCAAGTGAACTCGTCAACCTTGTATTATAATTGAGATGTGTTGGTCTTTCGGGTCTTTTCAACCTGGGATTGTTTCAAGTTTGAAATAGTGTCGAAGAGTGTTTTGTGGTTATATGGTGCTCTCTTTTCCTCTTTTCATACAAGTGTAGTGGACGAGACTTCCATGATTTCTATATTTTTTCTCCTTCTTCTTTGGCACAACAACCGTTGTCGGTCAAGGCCTGCCTGTACCCACTTGCGGGCTTGGCTTTCAGTGACTAATTGAATCCCCCCCATAGCAGGATAGTCAGTCCTACGTATGGCGGCACGGTCTATTTGGGGATTGAACCCATGACGGGCATGTTGTTTATTTCGTACGAGTTGACGACTGAACTACGAGACCGGCTTCTTCTTCTACTTGGCGTAAACGTCCTACGCGGAAATGCCGAGGGATCACCTCAATATTCTTATGGTTTATGATCTTATAAAAAATCTAATTTTAAAGTATTAAAAGCATTTAGTTAAAGTTAATATTAAACATTAAACATTAACCAATAAACATTAATACTAAATTAAACATACATATACTTAAACCAAACATATATTATACATACAGTATAATATACATACAATCCTGATGGTTCGCATCCTCCATCGTGTCCTCGACGAACGCCATGGCTTCATAAGCAAACCATTTTGGCACGTACACCTCCGATGCGCCTAAAAGAAAAAGAAAATATAAATAATATAAATAATATATCTTTTAATCCTTAACTTATCATCAATTTACCTGCCCCACCATGCTTTGACTTTTTCACTTTACTCCTGTACGTCCTATAGGAGTTGAGGAGGTTTTTCCACACTGCTTTAGCTTCAGCAGTTGGAAGCCCTACCTCACTACCTATAGCCGTCCACCCATCATTTTGGACGTTACGATTTTTATAGCTGTCCAACTTTTTATTCCATAAGGATGGATGCTTACTTACTGCCTCTATCACGGCACGGCATTGCTCGATATCCTTAAAAAATATATAAATGTATATACATATCACTTATACTAAAATAATAAACGTGTGGGTGTTGGACCGAATATGTAAATACAGTATAGTGAGATATCTAGCTACTTTTATAAATAAGTACCTGTTTTGCGTAGTTCCGGACTGTTTTTTTTGTGTTTTCCATTGCTAAAATTATATTAAAACCATTTAAAAATTTAATTTTCTGATTCTTTTTAACATGCACAAAAGTTGTATACATACCGCTCGCTTTTTGTTTTTCGTTTGTTTACCATGTGCGATGAAAAGCGCGCGGTAAATTTATCTGTCAAAAGTTTACGCTCAAAGTTTACGCCAAGATTTCACCCTCTCGGACCTGAAATCTTTTTGACATGAAGTTTACGCCTGGCAACTAGTGTTGGGTAAAGTGCTGCTGTGCGCACTGTGCGCACAGCACACCATACTGTGCGCACAGCACAGCACAGTGCCTTAAGTGCTACCACAGTGCTAGCACTTTCGCACAGTGCTAGCACAGTGCTAGCACTTCCGCACAGTGCTAGCACTTTCGCACAGTGCGCTCTCTGAGCACAGTGCGAAAGTGCTAGCACAGTGCTAGCACTTTCGCACAGTGCTCAGAGAGCGCACTGTGCGATAGTGCTAACACTGTGCTACCACTTCCGCACTGTGCTCAGAGAGCGCACTGTGCGAAAGTGCTAGCACTGTGCTAGCACTGTGCGAAAGTGCTAGCACTGTGCTAGCACTTCCGCACTGGTTCCAAGTGCGCACTGTGCGCACAGTGCGCACAGCACACTAAAGGCAATGTGCGTGTGCGCACAGCACACTTAATTGTGCTACTTTACCCAACACTACTGGCAACCCAGTTTACGCGTAAACTATTTGAGTTTACGCCTCGTGTGACGTCCGTATCATTCGAACGCACTAACGAGGAAATGCATAAATAATCATGTTGGATATATCTGCGGTACTGTTATACGCGTTTGAACGCGCCCGCGGAAACGAGCGTTGTGTATTTGCGGCCTAAGAATTACCGAGCGTTTACTGTACCCTGGTGGGTAGAGTTCTGGTCACTCTGAATGTGTTAACCGCATGGTTAACGGTCATAACTCTGCAAAAAAATGGCGCGCATTTATTGTTTTCATGTGGATAGAATCCGAGTGCAAAAGAAGCGCTAATACATGGTCCGTAAAAATCTGTACCAGAAAATAAAAATTGATTGAAAGTGTTCCATAGCATCACACAAGAAATTTCGGCAGAAAAAAACATTACATTATCGAAAGTTAGTGTAA
Organism: Anopheles merus; assembly: GCF_017562075.2. Lineage (NCBI taxonomy): Eukaryota > Metazoa > Arthropoda > Insecta > Diptera > Culicidae > Anopheles > Anopheles merus. The sequence goes on from NC_054083.1 coordinate 10,089,188, forward strand.
TTACACGTCTGTTACTTTGTAAGATAAGAAGTTATAGTAATTTGAATTTATGCCCAGAAGTAGTAATCCTTGTAAATAATTTGCTTGATAATTTAAATAGAAAATTTCGTTACTTAAGTAATGAAATAATTGCGCATTCCACTATTTTAGACCCTAGATTTAAGAAAAAAGGGTTTGAAAATGATGTAGAACTTGATGAAATGCTGCAGCTTGATATCTCAAATGGACAACGTAGAAGAATGTGAATATGATATAGAAGAAGTATTACAAGTCAATGAATCTACAAACCGGGATGAACCTGTAGACATTATATGGAACGAATTCGATGAAAATTCGAATTCACAAATAGTCCTCCATCGGCGAACAAGTAGCCAAAAAGAATTAGATAATTATTTAGCAGATCCACTGGAATGGTGGAAGCTTCAAAAAAATAACTTCCCAAATATTTATAATATAATGTTACGAACATTTTGTATATCGGCCTCGTCAGTACCTTGTGAGCGCGTGTTTTCGAAGGCGGGAGACATAGAAACAGCGAAGCGAAACAGATTATCTGCTAACAAAGTTAGCAAAATCTTGTTCATAAAGTATAACTTAGAAGACGAATAATCTAGAAAAGGTATAAAGGGGTTTTCAGGGGTTTCCATGGTTGTGGTACAATTTATTGACTCTTTCCTATGGGAATAAAAATTAATGTGAAAGTAATGATACTCTACATCAAACTTTTTGGACAAATCTATCAGGAAGTTGCTACGAACCTGTCCAAAAAAGGTGTCATAGAGTCCCATTCCCTTCATATAAAGTTCACTTCCCATATGAAAGAGTCAAAAAAAGGACCCAGAACTATGAGAACCACTGAAAACCCCAATGATCTGTAGGTTATGTTGGTGGATTAAGAACAAGGAATCTATGGGAATTACAATTTGTAAAATAAGGAATACCAATTAGAATAGAATAGTTATAAAGGAATTTAGAATTAGAATAGAATAGGAAATCAAGGAATTAAGTTTGTAAATAAGGAAATAAGGTAAATTATAGTTTGTCAGATATAATCAGAGTTTTTTGATCAGAAATAATGATTGGCGAATCTCAATGCAATATGAAGGATTAGAAATGAAATAAAAAAGCTTGGCTGGAATGAAATAATAAAAAAAAACATCTGGAAAACCCGAAAGAAAATAATTTGCAAAAAATCGACTTTTGTTGTAAAAACTCTTAGAAACAATCACTTTGTTACAACATTAAACATGATTTTAAAACCATTATTTACATAAACAACCACACAAATAAAAAGAGCCCCTAAATCCTTTAGCCGGTCTTATGGTACAGTCATCAACTCGTACGATTTAACAAAATGCTGGTCATGGGTTCAAGCCCATGACCCCCCAAATAGACCGTGCCGCCATACGTAGGACTGACTATCCTGTTAGGGGGAAGTAATCCAGAAGTCACTGAAAGCTAGCTCCGCAAGTGGTACAGGCAGGTCTTGACCGACAGCGGTTGTTGAGTCAAAAGATAAAAAAAATCACTAAAACATTAAAAAAAACTTTACCGCTAAAAGTTTGTTTACAGTAACTGTGTGTTTACAGTAACTGTGAGCGCACACAACCTATACGATAACACAGTAACTGTGCGGTAACACAGAAACTGTGCGCTGAACAGTTACTATGTGCGCGCACAAAAACTGTGCGGTAACACAGTAACTGTGCGGCAACACAGTAACTGTGCGGCAACACAGTAACTGTGCGATAACACAGTAACTGTGCAAAAACACAGTAACTGTGCGGTCGCACAGTAGCTGTGTGCGTGCACATAAACTGTGCGGGAACACGGCTACTGTTCGACCACACATTAAGTGTGGTACCACGCACACACAGCACAGTAGACTGTGTGTGGTACCACAGCACCACACAGTGAAAAGTGGTACTTGACCCATCACTACACATGTCCACCGGCTCAGGCAAATTCAATATCGTTGCTTGCGTATCTCGCTGGGATACATGCTTTCTACACACACTATGTCCCTCGAGGCGATTGCTGGGATCATGCCACTGGACTTGCGATTTAAACAGCTATCACTAAGAATCCTGGTTATAAAAAACTTCATAGAGCTGCAAGATTTGAATCATAATTCAAAAATACTACAAATATGGCACGATTACTTGACTTTGGGCATTAAACCGCTGCTAACTAACATCCCACCTCCGATCAGTCATCAGACAAATTTGCCAGACGAATTCCTATCAATTGGCATCTCAATGACATATTCAAGGAAGATATTCACCAAGGACACTCTACCAGAAATAGCTCCAAAACTATTCGGAGAGCGTTTTGGTAATGTTAACTTGAATAATGCATACTTCACGGATGGCTCCAAGATAAATGGCAAAACAGGCTGTGGAGTATTTTTGCGTTATCGAAATATCTCCTTACAGCTAGAAGCACCATGCACTGTATTTGTTGCGAAACTTGCCGCTATCTCACAGATAGCCTCAGTGCCATCGAAGCCATTAGGTCTCAATCAATTGAAGACTCAAACTATTTTCATCGGAAGATAAAAATATGTTTGCGTTCTCTCTCTGATAGAGGCTTCCAGATAACCATAGCCTGGATTCCCGCTCACAGTGCAATAGCTGGCAACGAACACGCTGATAGATTGGCGAAAACGGGATCGAATTCGATCGAAATACTCAGTTGGCCTATATATCCGCAAGAAGTGCTTATGGTACCAAGGCATTACTGTATAGAAAAGTGGCAACAATACTGGAGTGAAGATGATCTCGGTCGCAATTGTCATTCCATATAACCGAATGTTAATATACACCCATGGTTTAGAGGCTTGAAGGTTGGACGTTCTTTTATCAGTGCTATGTCAAGACTGATTTCAAATCACTATGGGTTAAAAGCTCATCTCCAGCGCATCTTCTTGTCTAAGACAAAAGAGTGTCCGTGTGTGTGCTTTCTTCAGCCGGCTTGCACTCGCTGCAGCTCGAAGATGCGATTTACCGCCTACTCTAGGCTGTACGCCCGTTCCGCACCAATTGCCGGATGTCCTGCAGCCTAGCCTCAAAATCGTAGCCCGATATGGTGCCCAGGTCGCCAAACTTATCCACAGCTTCCAGCACATGTAGCAAACTATGGACGTTACTGTTGACCAGTTCCTGGCTGTAGACTTGTGCATAGTCTGTCACAAACTGGTGCAACAGCTCTTCCGCATAGCACCATCGTGAACGGTGGAACGATGTACAGAACATCGTCATTGCAACGAATAGCAGCAAAAAGTTGTCGTACATTTCAGGTTTCAATCGGTCTTTCAAAACGGTCACTCCGGCGACCTGTAGTGACATTTTGTGCTCTGAAGCTTTCCAGTGCTCAATGTACCGCAGGTCCTGCAATCGTCGTTTAAAGTCCGACGGATATGCGCCGACAATGCACGCTTATTCTTTGCTGTCATACGACAATCACGGTACCGATAACCCTGACCCCACAAATGCGTCAGCTTTCCAAAAACGCTTTTATCCGCGGAATGCATTCGCTCGGAACCTGGAAAGCTCCGAATAATGTTGCATTTCTTTAGTTTCAAAAGTGGCGTAGTTGCTTTACAATGCTCCCGGTACTTGTCTTCCCGAAACTCTTTGTCCGCCTTTGGCCGGGCGATTGCACGGTAACAGAAGAAACGCCTTCTGACAACCCTCCATCGCGTTGAACGCCTTAATACCTGCAAAAAAAGTAAGCCATTGTACAATTACACATCATGTTTAGATTAAATGCTTGCTTTGTCCTACCTTTCATGTATGCGCTCGCAGGTGTATCGGCGATGATTGCCCGAAGCTTTACCCAGTACACACGACTGCTTATTTTTAAACCGTTTACCTACAAACGGTTCATCTTCTTGACGAACTTTCCAAAGTATTCGTCAAGCGAGAGTGGCTTGGACTCACCACAAAATATTGCCACCGTCATCACAGGGAGCCGGGGAAAAATGTGCGCACGCATCAAGATTGGCGAAAATTGCGAGCGGCTACTCTTAAATAACGGCAGGCCGTCGACAAAAAAGTTCAGCTCAAATCCACTTCAGCTGGAGGCACATAGCTGAAAAAATAAAAATAAAAACATACACATACATATAACTATAAAAATATTATAAAATAACTTAAGCCTTGATTTTAAAATGTCAATTTACTTACGGAAAATAGGATAGAAGCCATTTCCGATGCCTCGGTACAAAAATTCCACCAGCTATCGACGATATTTCCTTCTCATCCTGTGATGTGCTGGCCGGTGGCTTCAGTAGCCTACGCGCATCGGTCGGCAAATTGTTATAAGGCGGGAACTGCCGCAAGTGACGCAACAGCAACGTGACGCTAGGTTGGATTCGATTCGTCTCAAAGGCCCAATTCTGAAGATCGCCCTCCATCGAAACTCCGGCGTAAGGAATTTGCGGCTCCAAACCGTCGTCCTGGACGATACCGTCATCGAACACATCGGTTTTGTCAGCGCTCCTGTATGCCGAAAACGTCGCCACTCTCTGCACCACTCGAAACTGGTGAACGGGTATCTGTAATTGAAAAAAATAATTAACACAGCTCCATTACTAAACCAAACGATACAACATACCCACCGGTTCCAATTGATCGGTCCCAGCTACTTGTTCGGTCAAAACTGACCTAGCTGGACGCGCTTTGCCTAACTAGATTGCAGATAATGCACAAATGCTATCTGTAAATACACAAGTAAAATCACTGTTATCACTGTAACCGTTGCTCGTTGATCGTTACATACCTGAAGTCGAAGGCTGCGGCTGATTTTGCTGGGAGCGCTCTCACACAGCCCATCGCTGTTCAAAGATACTATTCCTTGCGTTATGCAGCGAACCAGTTTCTCTCTCACGTTTCGTAGCCATCGTTTCAAATTGCGAGGAATAATTCGTAAAAAGAATGTCTTGTTCCGTACACTTGAATGGCGCTGGCTGTTATAAGTGAAATTTATTTTTATCTGTTTGACGTAACGATTAGCTAAGTCATGCTCACCCTCACACATTTGTGTAAAAAGCATTAGGATAGAAATCATGCCTGTCATAACATCCTAACATGGAGTACAAAGCGAAATAACAATCAACATTAACAGGTGTCATCACGTTCATAAACATTATCACAATCGCTTCCTAATGATAAGGTAGCATATCATATCTATTTATATATGTATGTATTGAATTTGTTTTTCGAACGGTACATGGTGATCATTGTAGTGTATGACTAGTTAAAATACATATAGCTGGATCGTGATGATAAAAAATCATTTCTCTATCATTCTAACATAACATTCAGTTATCACATCTAACACCTTCTCTTCCGTTAAATTTTTCCTATCATTATCAGCCTATCACATATAAGGCCCGATTATTAAACACAAACGGAAATGACACAAGACAAGTGCGTCAAGACAAACGGAAAATAAGTATGCATTTTGAAACCGTTCTTGTGACAGACAAGTTTCGTTAATTTTTTTATTTCGTTAAAGCTGTGTCAAAGCCTTTGTCGATGTGTCAAAATGTTCAGAATCAAAATGAAAAAACGTGAACAAGTTTAATTAAGATACATACGTTTCGCAAGCTAACAACAATCCTTGTTTTAAACATCAAAATGATTTTCTCGCACTTCGTAAGTGACGATAGCAGCAGTGAAGAAGAATCGACGGTAGATCAGACAAAACAGCGCCGACTGCTTCGAAGTGTTTTCGACCCGTTACAGCTTTCTAACCAAGCGTGAGTTAAGCATGCGGCTTATTTGTGCAAACCGTGTTAAACATGTGTGGTTGTGCTTTTCAGATTTAAGAAAAATGTTCGTGTGTCGAAGGAAATTTTCCTTGACATTCTGGCGGAGATCGAGCCCAAGTTCCCACCGGTTAAGGGAAAAGGGCTTAAGCCAAATGAAATTTTGGCTGCTGCTCTGCGATTTCTAGCTGAAGGCAGCTACCAAAATGGAACAGGAAATGATTATAAAATAGCTATTGTCCAGCCTACTTTCTCGGTAGCCTTTGCAAAGTGCTTGAACATAATCCAAGAAACTCTTGGGAACAAATGGATCTCTTTAGCGATGGAACCAAATGACCAACAAGATGCAAGACGATATTTCTTCTCAAAAAGTGGCATTCCTGGTGTAGTGATGTAAGTTGATGGAACACACATAAAAATTATTGCACCAGTGGACGATTACGATCAGCATTATAACCGTAAAAGGTTATTACAGCCTAAACGCGATGATTGTAAGTAAATCTTTCAGTTTTTTGTCTTATGTTGTGTACTTCAATATTATTTTTCTTCGTACCGGTAGATTTGCGACCATTTCATGAAAATTCGGTATGTGAATGCCAAATTCGGAGGAGCCAATCACGCATATTTGGAATGTAAGTGGAATGGACAACTTTTTCGAAACAAAACATCGACGCGGAGAAACTGCATTCAAGATACTAGGTAATACATTAAACCATCCTATGGGTATTTGTTTATGTAAATAATATTTAAATTCTCACAGGTGATGCTGGATACCCGTCAAATCCGTGGTTGATAACACCAAAACGTAATCCTGCTCTCAACACACCAGAAGCTGCCTTTAATAAAAACCATTCTTTAGGTAGAGAAATAGTAGAGCGCACGATCGGGTTGCTCAAAAATAGATTTAGGTGTAATGCATTAAATTTTCGGAAGAACGGAAGATCGGAAGACGCTTGCAGTTCGCTTGTTCAAACTCGAATGCCCATTTTATTTTTCTGCTTCTGTCACTTTCGGTTTTGACATTAATCGAGATTCACAGAGACATCAAGTGAGACGGAATACCACGATTGCTATAAACAAGATATTACATAGGTGTTTGTTAGGTGCTCGACAGTTGCACTACACCCCGTTAAAAGCAACTCAAATAACGAACGTATGTTGCATCTTACACAACATGTGTATTGCGTATGGATTGGAAGAGCAAAGCTCAGATGAATAAAAGGCAACGCAACTAAGCTAGTGGTCAAGTTCATTTATTTTTTTAAGTCCATCACATAAGTTTGCATCACAAAAAGAGTTCATTCATCACAGTTCGCATAATTCACTTAATAAGAACATTAAACGCTAACTAACAACTAAAATCTTAAACATTATAAAAACAAAATCACAAATCGGTTTTGCGTTCAGCAGCCTCTTTTAACAAAACTGTGATATTTTCCAATATCACAACTGCCCTATTCAACGCGGCTGTGGACTCTTATTGAGCTTCAATATTTTCTTTCATAAGGTCAAGAAGCTCCCAATTTTGCCGCAACACCGCTTTCGTGTTCTGTCGCTTCCGACTTCGTTTTTTCTTAGCTTTGCCGTTACTGTATTTTGTTCATTGTTTGGCGCCTCGCTGCCGTTGTTTTGCTGATCCATGTTGCTAATTGGCAACAATTGGTAGTTGTTGTTTTTGTTGTTGTTGTTGTCGTTTAAAATTCCCCAAGAGTGGCCTGCGTTTCCTTCTATTTGTTTATTTATTTTTTATTTGATTTGATTGATTTGTGTTTATTTGTGTTGTTGGCCTTCAAATTAGTTAAATCGGCTACTCTTTCTTCCACGTCGTTCAATGGCCTTTGCTGGAACGGGCCGCCACTAGTGGCCAACTAAGATACTTTGTTCACGCAGTTTTTTTTACCGCACATTTGTTATCGAACCACACCTGTAAAACAAACAGCGAACATTAAAAGCAAAATGTAAATATGTTGTGTTGCTCTTTTAATCTTACCCGCTTCCACGTAGCACCCGTTCTTATCGGCGGTCCCAGGGCGTTAAGGTGATCAGCAACATCCTCCCAGAAAGCGGTCTGGTCATCTTCATACATCCCTCTGACGATGTCAGGGACCCTTTCCAACTCATCAACATTTTGTTGGTACTGGTTTCGCGATGTGCGGGCGTCTTTGTTATTAGATGTGTTAATAACATTTGCTTATGCTATTGGTTGTTGAAGAAGTTGCTAACTGAAGAAGTATCTGGGATCCATTGCTGTTGAACGCAAACCGCAAATCATCGAAAAAAGCAGAGGAAGGAAATACCAGCAGCTTCTTGAGCCGTAACAGCAGCACGTTACCAGTATCTTCAGCATATCGCCATTTGTATGGATATGGCTGTATACATATTTTTGTTTAAAATGATAAAATTTGATTATTTCTGAAATAAAATACTTACATTTTGTCGTGAAAGCAACAGCAACAACTCTGATCGACACAACACAAACAACAAACAATCTGAGATTGGTGCCTTTCCGTGGCAAAAAGCTGACGGAAAGCAGTTTGACAGTTTTGGATTTCCGTTTGTGTTTCATAATACATATCTTGGCAGTGTGCTTGTGAGTTTGTGTTTCGTCAAATTTTATTTTTCCAACACACAACACAAACGGATGTCATAATACAAATCTTCCGATTTTGACAACTTGTCTTTACTATTTGTGTTTCATAATCGGGCCTATAGTGTCTCTACGTTACCTAGCTACGTACATTGAACGAATGCAAACAGGATTCCATTCACGGAAGCATTACAATTCACGAAACTATACATACCTACACAATAATAAGACGACAATTTAAAGTACTGTACGACCATTATCGCGTCCCGTTATCGCTGGGTGTGTTAGGTGACATAAAAATATGTATTCTTTGCAGTACGGTAGACCGTATCTACACTTGCATCATCCCATTTAAGATGTAGCATATCTGCTATACAGAACATATTGTAATACACACTATCAGCCATAGACACATAGTAACACACTTTGGAAAGCCAAATCACACCATTGCAACACATCCATTATAAAACACTCAGCAAATCAGATCATACCATACACACCCGGAAGAGCTCAGGCCACACCGTTCATATAAAAACAATTGTGACACACTTAACAGAACCAACCGAAACGTACAACATAAGCAGGAACAGTTTATGCATTAAACCCAAAACAGGAACTTAGTGACAAGAACCATCGTTCTTGTCAACAAAAGACAAACGTAACTAGCTGAGTGAAAACAATAACTTTCCAACATAAAACCCGGAACCAAATGTGCGAAACCCTCAACTTAATTTGAGTATAAATAAAACCAACTCCGATCATGGCAGGTCAGATTCGTTCGGACTGTCAGGATAGGACTATGCCCATCCTACATCTATCGAGTTCTCATTTAAAGAGTTTAGATATGTCCCCCTGCCCAAGGTAAGGCCTCTAAACTCCAACGTTTCCAGTAAGGGAAACCTCCTAAAGGTTTCTATGATCGCCTGGACGATCAAGTGTCGAACGTCCGCTTCGAAACAGTATCCACCTCAGTTCTACTTAATTCGGCAAACGATGACGAAGGCCACCCTGACCAACGCGAGTTCAAAGTTACTACATAGCAACCGTCCCAAAATCGAATATACCGTGACTATCCCAAAACATACCACATGGCAACCGTAACAGTCATCAAACACATTACATGGCGACCGTGACCTTAATCTGCAATCGGCGGGCAGAAGTATAAACAAATTATTTGTGATACGTACAACGGTAACGTACAGCAGTGTCGTGCTAACGCATCAAATAGTGTAAAAAAAAAAGTGCGTTTTTGACCATAACCGGTATACGACGGATAAAAGTGTCAAATGTGCAAATTTGTATTGAACAACGCAGCTGGCACAAGTGACCCATATAAAAAAAAACAATCGCTGTGAATGAGCGACCAAAAGCAAATACAGTGTGGTGTACAAAATGACAACTCATCGAAAATATAAGTGATGAACCGTTTGAAGGGCGAAAAAAGTGTGATATAAAGCAATTATGTAAAAAAAAAGTGTTTTGACAACCTTCCTCAACGTGCAAAAATGCAACAACATTATGAATAAACCCTTAAGCGATCAGTTTGCAAACTAGAGCTACCTTGAAGTGAGGAACATCGCATCGACCCCAAAACTAAAGTAAACGGAAATAATGATGTCATGAGTAATGAGAAGCAGTGCAGTGAAACCATAAGCAATACCTATGTAGAAGTGATGTTCATTTGAAAGGTGATAGAATGAATGGCGAGACTACGGTATACGAGATGTGACTAGTGTGATTGAATGGAACAACCGTTCCCAACGTGGAAGACGACAAGACATCGAGCGACGACTGATGACACCCTACAACTTCACATTAAGCACCAATTAAACACCGAGCACCGGTAACGAGCGTTACACCATGAGCAGCAACAATAACAAATACATGCTATGTATTTAAACAAGGTACAAGGTTACATACGTAAATATGAAATTTTACTGATGAGGCTGCATAAATATGCAAAAACTATTCGAGAAAATAGAAATATTAGATAAAATTTATGATCAGGTGAAACAGCTGAACAGATGTTATAGGCTTTGCGCGTTAACAACATTAAGGGATAATACTAAGGAAATATACGACGAAATACAAGAACTCCTACGAAAGCACGAATCGTCTATTAAAGATGAAATATTAACAAAGCTAGTTAAAAAGAGTAGATACGTATACTACGAAATAAATAAGTGCATAAAAATACACTTCGAGAGACATCCAGATTCGTTAAATACGACATTATCAGAGAACCAATTTGACATAACAATAGAAACGAAACCTGACAAAATGGCTGACATTATGGAATTGATTAAAATCACCACTTCTCTCATATCAAAGTATGATGGTAATGAGAAAGATTTAAAAGGTGTGGTGTCAAATTTAAATGTATTAAAGAAAATAGTGAAGCCGGAGAATAGGGAAACAATAATAGAGCTAGTATTAGGACGTCTGACAGGTAAAGCGCGAGTTGTTGTAGGAGAAGCCCCAAACTCAATAGAAGATATAGTTAACAAACTACAAGACAGATGCAGCATAAAGGTAACACCAGAAATAGTAGTATCCAAAATGGATAATACGAAACAGACCGGAACAATAGAAGATTTCGGAAGCATTATAGAAAAACTAACGCAGCAACTTGAAGAAGCATACATAGCGGAAGAAATAACACCAGAAGTAGCCAGGAAAAAAGCAACTAAGTCTGGAATTAGCGCATTGAGTTATGGACTTAAGGATGGAGAAACCAAAATAATAATGAGATCAAGTAAATTCGAAACCCTGCATGAAGCAATAGAACAAGCAGTAAAATTGGAACTAGAAGACAGAACGAAAAAAGGAAAGAATGAACAAACAAAAATTCTATATTCAAACGCTACCAGGAACAATAGAGGGTATGGAAACAACTACCAAGGAAGGAACAAATTCAACAAATTCTCAAATAATAATAGATATCAGACACAAATCCCACCCAGGTTCCCACCCGCAAGATATGGACAGAACAACAACAGAAATAATAATAACTTCAGATATAACAACAATAACACTAACAACAACAGAAATCAGCATGCAAATCGACAAAATTATTCCAACAGAAATCAGTACGTACAATCAAATAGAAATAATAGCAATTGGCAAAATAATCGAGCGCCTATTAATAACACAGTAACAGCCGAAGAACAGAATAATTTTTTAGGCCACTCTCAAGTATCAGAAAATACCCTATACTAACCATAAACACTGATGCAGATAATTTTGTTAAAGTTAAAATAGAAATTACAAAGGAAATCTATAGCACACTCATCATAGATACAGGAGCAACCGTATCCGTACTTAAAGCTAGTAAATTAAAACCAGGTTGCAAGATCAATACATCTAAAAAATTAACTTTGATAAGCTCTAGTGACCATGAATCAGAGACTTTAGGTACTGCTATGACAACAATTCACTTTGGCGATTATTCCATTATACACGAATTTCATATAATAGAAGACGTAGAATCCATTTTTTCTGACGGACTGTTAGGAAAAGACTTTATAAAGCACAGATGTATTGTTGATTATGTTAATTGGATGATATACTTCTCATCTGATAACGGATTGATTTCACATCCAATAGAAGACAATGTAAATGGAAATTATATTTTACCAAAACGAAGTGAAGTAGTTCGAAAAATAACCATACCAAACTTGACAGAGGATTCAATCATCTTATCACAGGAAATCCAACCAGGAGTATTTTGCGGAAACACAATAGTCTCAAAACGTAATCAGTATATCAAATTCATTAATACCACGGATAAAGATGTTTCTTTTAACATAAAATCTTATACACCAGAAGTTGAACCATTAAGAGAGTATGAGCAATTACAGAAGAAGCTTGACTCATCTAAGGAACGAATTCAGAAAATTCATAACAAAATCCATATAGAAAATATTCCACAAATAGCAAGAGAAGAGTTAGAAAACCTTATCACAAAATTCTCGGATATATTTTGTTTAGAAGATGAACCGGTCTCTACTAACAATTTTTATACTCAGGAAATTTCATTAAAAGATAATATTCCTTCTTATATACCAAATTATAAACAAATACATTCACAAACAGAGGAAATGCAATCACAGGTAGAAAAGATGTTGAAAAATAACATTATAGAACATTCTGTTTCATCATATAATTCACCGATACTATTAGTACCGAAGAAGTCAGGTGAAGGAAAAAAGAAATGGCGTTTAGTAGTGGATTTTCGGCAATTGAACAAGAAAATTTTACCAGACAAATTCCCTTTACCCCGCATAGACACGATACTAGATCAGTTAGGAAGAGCCAAATATTTCAGCACATTGGATTTGATGTCAGGGTTCCATCAAATCAAACTTGATAAAAATTCGAGAAAATATACAGCTTTTTCCACGCCTACAGGTCACTATCAGTTTACAAGAATGCCATTTGGACTCAACATTAGCCCAAACAGCTTTCAAAGGATGATGGCTATCGCTATGGCTGGTTTAACACCAGAGCTAGCATTTGTATATATAGATGATATTATAGTTACTGGATGCAGTGCACGGCATCATATCAGTAATTTAGGTAAAGTTTTTGATAGGCTAAGAAAGTATAACCTTAAACTAAATGCAGAGAAATGTTGTTTCTTTAAAACAGAAGTAACGTACTTAGGTCATAAAATAACAGATAAAGGAATTTATCCGGACGACGCGAAGTTTGACACAATTAAAAACTTCCCGATTCCTACTGATGCTGATGAAGCAAGACGTTTTGTCGCATTTTGTAATTATTATCGTAAATTTGTACAGAATTTTGCTAAGATAGCTAAACCAATTAATAATTTGATTAAGAAAGCCGTTAAGTTTGCATGGACTTCAGAATGTCAAGCAGCTTTCGATACATTGAAACAAAGCTTACTCTCACCCACAATTTTACAATATCCAGATTTTAAAAAGCAATTCATAATTACGACAGACGCATCGGATATGGCATGTGGTGCAGTGTTATCACAAATAACAGATGGAAACGATTTACCAGTCGCGTTTGCGAGTAAAAGTTTTACACCAGGAGAGAAGAATAAGCCAATTATCGAGAAAGAGCTTACAGCTATACATTGGGCAATTAATTATTTTAAACCTTATGTATATGGACAAAAATTTATAGTTAGAACAGATCATAGACCATTAGCATACTTATTTGGTATGAAAAATCCTACTTCTAAGCTTACTAGAATGAGACTAGATTTAGAAGAATTTGACTTTGAAATAGAATATTTAGCAGGTAAAGCTAATGTTGCGGCAGACGCACTATCAAGAGTAATCCTTAACTCAGATGACCTAAAAGCATCAATTCCAAAATCCAAAACGATTTTAATGGTTAATACAAGAGCCATGGTTAAGAAAAATAACGAGAAAACTGATATAAACAAAGACGAACCAATCGCAACAACAGGGACTGATCACCCCGCGATGTGGAAAACAGATAGACCTTTAGAAGTGAGAAAAGTACTAAAAATAGGTACGCAGAGAATTAAAAACAACGTTGAATTCATAATATACAACCATTCATATAGTAAAGCACTAGGAAAATTTCTTTTGAGAAATGATGTAAATGGAAGTCAAGCATTAGAGTTTGCTCTTCTAAGAATGTGCAAAATCGCGAAACAATATGGAAGAAATAAGCTAGCATGGTCAGAAGAAGATCATTTATTCGAAGAATATTCCCAACAAACTATTAAGGAAATAGCCAATAGAGCCATTACCAAGTTTGAAATAATCCTGTTTACTCCAACTAGATGGATAACAACAGAGAAAGATAGGCTGAGAATAATTTCAGATTATCATATGACCCCTTCGGGAGGACATATAGGCCAGTACAGACTGTACCAGAAAATAAGGGAAAAATATAAATGGAAAAATATGAAAGATGATATCAAGAAATACGTACGAAATTGTAAAGCATGCATAGTTAATAAGACGACTAGACATACTAAAGAAAAAACAGTTGTAACTACAACACCGACAAAACCATTTAACATAATTTCAATCGACACAGTAGGACCTCTAACAAAAACTAACAAAAACAACAGGTATGCAATAACCATACAATGTGACTTAACGAAATACATCGTAGTAATACCTATCCATAACAAAGAAGCAAATACTATAGCAAGAGCATTGGTAGAAAACTTTATTCTTACATTTGGAACATTTATCGAATTAAAATCAGATCAAGGACTAGAATATAACAATGAAATATTACACAAAATCTCAGAAATCTTAAAATCAAACAGACGTTTAGCACAGCTTACCACCCACAGACAATAGGATCATTAGAAAGAAATCATAGATGTCTAAACGAATACCTAAGAAGTTATACAAACGAACATCATGATGACTGGGACGATTGGACAAAATTTTACGAATTTGTTTACAATACAACAGAACACTCAGACACAAACTACACACCATACGAACTAGTATTTGGAAGAAAGGCGAATTTACCACAAGATATATTCAAAACAAAAATAGAACCAGTTTATAATATTGACCAATATTATTTCGAAATGAAATATAAACTCCAAAAATCAAACGAAATTGCCAGAGAAAATTTGATAAAAGCAAAAATTAAAAGACAGCAAACCTTAAATAAAGATATAGTACCACTTATTATAAAGATAGGAGATCAGGTATATTTGGAAAATGAAAACAGAAAAAAATTAGATCCAGTCTACTATGGACCTTTCACAGTAGTAAATGACCAAGGGCCTAATTGCGTAATACAAAACAATACAACAAAGAAAACCTCTACAGTACACAAAAACAGACTAATTAAGTACACAGGAGAATAACTTCAATGATTGTAATTCATTACGTTATTCTATTAAAGGGGGGAGGTGTAGCATATCTGCTATACAGAACATATTGTAATACACACTATCAGCCATAGACACATAGTAACACACTTTGGAAAGCCAAATCACACCATTGCAACACATCCATTATAAAACACTCAGCAAATCAGATCATACCATACACACCCGGAAGAGCTCAGGCCACACCGTTCATATAAAAACAATTGTGACACACTTAACAGAACCAACCGAAACGTACAACATAAGCAGGAACAGTTTATGCATTAAACCCAAAACAGGAACTTAGTGACAAGAACCATCGTTCTTGTCAACAAAAGACAAACGTAACTAGCTGAGTGAAAACAATAACTTTCCAACATAAAACCCGGAACCAAATGTGCGAAACCCTCAACTTAATTTGAGTATAAATAAAACCAACTCCGATCATGGCAGGTCAGATTCGTTCGGACTGTCAGGATAGGACTATGCCCATCCTACATCTATCGAGTTCTCATTTAAAGAGTTTAGATATGTCCCCCTGCCCAAGGTAAGGCCTCTAAACTCCAACGTTTCCAGTAAGGGAAACCTCCTAAAGGTTTCTATGATCGCCTGGACGATCAAGTGTCGAACGTCCGCTTCGAAACAGTATCCACCTCAGTTCTACTTAATTCGGCAAACGATGACGAAGGCCACCCTGACCAACGCGAGTTCAAAGTTACTACATAGCAACCGTCCCAAAATCGAATATACCGTGACTATCCCAAAACATACCACATGGCAACCGTAACAGTCATCAAACACATTACATGGCGACCGTGACCTTAATCTGCAATCGGCGG
Organism: Anopheles merus; assembly: GCF_017562075.2. NCBI lineage: Eukaryota > Metazoa > Arthropoda > Insecta > Diptera > Culicidae > Anopheles > Anopheles merus. The sequence continues at coordinate 10,105,234 of NC_054083.1, forward strand.
GCAGAAGTATAAACAAATTATTTGTGATACGTACAACGGTAACGTACAGCAGTGTCGTGCTAACGCATCAAATAGTGTAAAAAAAAAAGTGCGTTTTTGACCATAACCGGTATACGACGGATAAAAGTGTCAAATGTGCAAATTTGTATTGAACAACGCAGCTGGCACAAGTGACCCATATAAAAAAAAACAATCGCTGTGAATGAGCGACCAAAAGCAAATACAGTGTGGTGTACAAAATGACAACTCATCGAAAATATAAGTGATGAACCGTTTGAAGGGCGAAAAAAGTGTGATATAAAGCAATTATGTAAAAAAAAAGTGTTTTGACAACCTTCCTCAACGTGCAAAAATGCAACAACATTATGAATAAACCCTTAAGCGATCAGTTTGCAAACTAGAGCTACCTTGAAGTGAGGAACATCGCATCGACCCCAAAACTAAAGTAAACGGAAATAATGATGTCATGAGTAATGAGAAGCAGTGCAGTGAAACCATAAGCAATACCTATGTAGAAGTGATGTTCATTTGAAAGGTGATAGAATGAATGGCGAGACTACGGTATACGAGATGTGACTAGTGTGATTGAATGGAACAACCGTTCCCAACGTGGAAGACGACAAGACATCGAGCGACGACTGATGACACCCTACAACTTCACATTAAGCACCAATTAAACACCGAGCACCGGTAACGAGCGTTACACCATGAGCAGCAACAATAACAAATACATGCTATGTATTTAAACAAGGTACAAGGTTACATACGTAAATATGAAATTTTACTGATGAGGCTGCATAAATATGCAAAAACTATTCGAGAAAATAGAAATATTAGATAAAATTTATGATCAGGTGAAACAGCTGAACAGATGTTATAGGCTTTGCGCGTTAACAACATTAAGGGATAATACTAAGGAAATATACGACGAAATACAAGAACTCCTACGAAAGCACGAATCGTCTATTAAAGATGAAATATTAACAAAGCTAGTTAAAAAGAGTAGATACGTATACTACGAAATAAATAAGTGCATAAAAATACACTTCGAGAGACATCCAGATTCGTTAAATACGACATTATCAGAGAACCAATTTGACATAACAATAGAAACGAAACCTGACAAAATGGCTGACATTATGGAATTGATTAAAATCACCACTTCTCTCATATCAAAGTATGATGGTAATGAGAAAGATTTAAAAGGTGTGGTGTCAAATTTAAATGTATTAAAGAAAATAGTGAAGCCGGAGAATAGGGAAACAATAATAGAGCTAGTATTAGGACGTCTGACAGGTAAAGCGCGAGTTGTTGTAGGAGAAGCCCCAAACTCAATAGAAGATATAGTTAACAAACTACAAGACAGATGCAGCATAAAGGTAACACCAGAAATAGTAGTATCCAAAATGGATAATACGAAACAGACCGGAACAATAGAAGATTTCGGAAGCATTATAGAAAAACTAACGCAGCAACTTGAAGAAGCATACATAGCGGAAGAAATAACACCAGAAGTAGCCAGGAAAAAAGCAACTAAGTCTGGAATTAGCGCATTGAGTTATGGACTTAAGGATGGAGAAACCAAAATAATAATGAGATCAAGTAAATTCGAAACCCTGCATGAAGCAATAGAACAAGCAGTAAAATTGGAACTAGAAGACAGAACGAAAAAAGGAAAGAATGAACAAACAAAAATTCTATATTCAAACGCTACCAGGAACAATAGAGGGTATGGAAACAACTACCAAGGAAGGAACAAATTCAACAAATTCTCAAATAATAATAGATATCAGACACAAATCCCACCCAGGTTCCCACCCGCAAGATATGGACAGAACAACAACAGAAATAATAATAACTTCAGATATAACAACAATAACACTAACAACAACAGAAATCAGCATGCAAATCGACAAAATTATTCCAACAGAAATCAGTACGTACAATCAAATAGAAATAATAGCAATTGGCAAAATAATCGAGCGCCTATTAATAACACAGTAACAGCCGAAGAACAGAATAATTTTTTAGGCCACTCTCAAGTATCAGAAAATACCCTATACTAACCATAAACACTGATGCAGATAATTTTGTTAAAGTTAAAATAGAAATTACAAAGGAAATCTATAGCACACTCATCATAGATACAGGAGCAACCGTATCCGTACTTAAAGCTAGTAAATTAAAACCAGGTTGCAAGATCAATACATCTAAAAAATTAACTTTGATAAGCTCTAGTGACCATGAATCAGAGACTTTAGGTACTGCTATGACAACAATTCACTTTGGCGATTATTCCATTATACACGAATTTCATATAATAGAAGACGTAGAATCCATTTTTTCTGACGGACTGTTAGGAAAAGACTTTATAAAGCACAGATGTATTGTTGATTATGTTAATTGGATGATATACTTCTCATCTGATAACGGATTGATTTCACATCCAATAGAAGACAATGTAAATGGAAATTATATTTTACCAAAACGAAGTGAAGTAGTTCGAAAAATAACCATACCAAACTTGACAGAGGATTCAATCATCTTATCACAGGAAATCCAACCAGGAGTATTTTGCGGAAACACAATAGTCTCAAAACGTAATCAGTATATCAAATTCATTAATACCACGGATAAAGATGTTTCTTTTAACATAAAATCTTATACACCAGAAGTTGAACCATTAAGAGAGTATGAGCAATTACAGAAGAAGCTTGACTCATCTAAGGAACGAATTCAGAAAATTCATAACAAAATCCATATAGAAAATATTCCACAAATAGCAAGAGAAGAGTTAGAAAATCACAAAATTCTCGGATATATTTTGTTTAGAAGATGAACCGGTCTCTACTAACAATTTTTATACTCAGGAAATTTCATTAAAAGATAATATTCCTTCTTATATACCAAATTATAAACAAATACATTCACAAACAGAGGAAATGCAATCACAGGTAGAAAAGATGTTGAAAAATAACATTATAGAACATTCTGTTTCATCATATAATTCACCGATACTATTAGTACCGAAGAAGTCAGGTGAAGGAAAAAAGAAATGGCGTTTAGTAGTGGATTTTCGGCAATTGAACAAGAAAATTTTACCAGACAAATTCCCTTTACCCCGCATAGACACGATACTAGATCAGTTAGGAAGAGCCAAATATTTCAGCACATTGGATTTGATGTCAGGGTTCCATCAAATCAAACTTGATAAAAATTCGAGAAAATATACAGCTTTTTCCACGCCTACAGGTCACTATCAGTTTACAAGAATGCCATTTGGACTCAACATTAGCCCAAACAGCTTTCAAAGGATGATGGCTATCGCTATGGCTGGTTTAACACCAGAGCTAGCATTTGTATATATAGATGATATTATAGTTACTGGATGCAGTGCACGGCATCATATCAGTAATTTAGGTAAAGTTTTTGATAGGCTAAGAAAGTATAACCTTAAACTAAATGCAGAGAAATGTTGTTTCTTTAAAACAGAAGTAACGTACTTAGGTCATAAAATAACAGATAAAGGAATTTATCCGGACGACGCGAAGTTTGACACAATTAAAAACTTCCCGATTCCTACTGATGCTGATGAAGCAAGACGTTTTGTCGCATTTTGTAATTATTATCGTAAATTTGTACAGAATTTTGCTAAGATAGCTAAACCAATTAATAATTTGATTAAGAAAGCCGTTAAGTTTGCATGGACTTCAGAATGTCAAGCAGCTTTCGATACATTGAAACAAAGCTTACTCTCACCCACAATTTTACAATATCCAGATTTTAAAAAGCAATTCATAATTACGACAGACGCATCGGATATGGCATGTGGTGCAGTGTTATCACAAATAACAGATGGAAACGATTTACCAGTCGCGTTTGCGAGTAAAAGTTTTACACCAGGAGAGAAGAATAAGCCAATTATCGAGAAAGAGCTTACAGCTATACATTGGGCAATTAATTATTTTAAACCTTATGTATATGGACAAAAATTTATAGTTAGAACAGATCATAGACCATTAGCATACTTATTTGGTATGAAAAATCCTACTTCTAAGCTTACTAGAATGAGACTAGATTTAGAAGAATTTGACTTTGAAATAGAATATTTAGCAGGTAAAGCTAATGTTGCGGCAGACGCACTATCAAGAGTAATCCTTAACTCAGATGACCTAAAAGCATCAATTCCAAAATCCAAAACGATTTTAATGGTTAATACAAGAGCCATGGTTAAGAAAAATAACGAGAAAACTGATATAAACAAAGACGAACCAATCGCAACAACAGGGACTGATCACCCCGCGATGTGGAAAACAGATAGACCTTTAGAAGTGAGAAAAGTACTAAAAATAGGTACGCAGAGAATAAAAACAACGTTGAATTCATAATATACAACCATTCATATAGTAAAGCACTAGGAAAATTTCTTTTGAGAAATGATGTAAATGGAAGTCAAGCATTAGAGTTTGCTCTTCTAAGAATGTGCAAAATCGCGAAACAATATGGAAGAAATAAGCTAGCATGGTCAGAAGAAGATCATTTATTCGAAGAATATTCCCAACAAACTATTAAGGAAATAGCCAATAGAGCCATTACCAAGTTTGAAATAATCCTGTTTACTCCAACTAGATGGATAACAACAGAGAAAGATAGGCTGAGAATAATTTCAGATTATCATATGACCCCTTCGGGAGGACATATAGGCCAGTACAGACTGTACCAGAAAATAAGGGAAAAATATAAATGGAAAAATATGAAAGATGATATCAAGAAATACGTACGAAATTGTAAAGCATGCATAGTTAATAAGACGACTAGACATACTAAAGAAAAAACAGTTGTAACTACAACACCGACAAAACCATTTAACATAATTTCAATCGACACAGTAGGACCTCTAACAAAAACTAACAAAAACAACAGGTATGCAATAACCATACAATGTGACTTAACGAAATACATCGTAGTAATACCTATCCATAACAAAGAAGCAAATACTATAGCAAGAGCATTGGTAGAAAACTTTATTCTTACATTTGGAACATTTATCGAATTAAAATCAGATCAAGGACTAGAATATAACAATGAAATATTACACAAAATCTCAGAAATCTTAAAAATCAAACAGACGTTTAGCACAGCTTACCACCCACAGACAATAGGATCATTAGAAAGAAATCATAGATGTCTAAACGAATACCTAAGAAGTTATACAAACGAACATCATGATGACTGGGACGATTGGACAAAATTTTACGAATTTGTTTACAATACAACAGAACACTCAGACACAAACTACACACCATACGAACTAGTATTTGGAAGAAAGGCGAATTTACCACAAGATATATTCAAAACAAAAATAGAACCAGTTTATAATATTGACCAATATTATTTCGAAATGAAATATAAACTCCAAAAATCAAACGAAATTGCCAGAGAAAATTTGATAAAAGCAAAAATTAAAAGACAGCAAACCTTAAATAAAGATATAGTACCACTTATTATAAAGATAGGAGATCAGGTATATTTGGAAAATGAAAACAGAAAAAAATTAGATCCAGTCTACTATGGACCTTTCACAGTAGTAAATGACCAAGGGCCTAATTGCGTAATACAAAACAATACAACAAAGAAAACCTCTACAGTACACAAAAACAGACTAATTAAGTACACAGGAGAATAACTTCAATGATTGTAATTCATTACGTTATTCTATTAAAGGGGGGAGGTGTAGCATATCTGCTATACAGAACATATTGTAATACACACTATCAGCCATAGACACATAGTAACACACTTTGGAAAGCCAAATCACACCATTGCAACACATCCATTATAAAACACTCAGCAAATCAGATCATACCATACACACCCGGAAGAGCTCAGGCCACACCGTTCATATAAAAACAATTGTGACACACTTAACAGAACCAACCGAAACGTACAACATAAGCAGGAACAGTTTATGCATTAAACCCAAAACAGGAACTTAGTGACAAGAACCATCGTTCTTGTCAACAAAAGACAAACGTAACTAGCTGAGTGAAAACAATAACTTTCCAACATAAAACCCGGAACCAAATGTGCGAAACCCTCAACTTAATTTGAGTATAAATAAAACCAACTCCGATCATGGCAGGTCAGATTCGTTCGGACTGTCAGGATAGGACTATGCCCATCCTACATCTATCGAGTTCTCATTTAAAGAGTTTAGATATGTCCCCCTGCCCAAGGTAAGGCCTCTAAACTCCAACGTTTCCAGTAAGGGAAACCTCCTAAAGGTTTCTATGATCGCCTGGACGATCAAGTGTCGAACGTCCGCTTCGAAACAGTATCCACCTCAGTTCTACTTAATTCGGCAAACGATGACGAAGGCCACCCTGACCAACGCGAGTTCAAAGTTACTACATAGCAACCGTCCCAAAATCGAATATACCGTGACTATCCCAAAACATACCACATGGCAACCGTAACAGTCATCAAACACATTACAAAGACACATCCTGTTGTAAGGAAAGGAATTTGGTTTCTGCAAATGCTTCCGTGGTTGAATGAAACCAATAACAAAAAGAAAAAGGAAATGTAAGTATCATGCGTTTAATATGCACCAAAACAATTGACTTACCGTGAACAAATTTAGGACAATTCCTCTAAAATGGTTCGAAGGGACCTCTTTTCATCGTCCGTCACGATGCACAAGTAGCGGCTGCTCATACATCTACCTTTGTTAACTCCCGCTCTGTGTGTAGCATGTCGCTGAAATATAATGTAACAAAATTGCATGCATGCGATAATTATGTTTGATGCACTATAATTTAACATCCTCAACTTTTTATAATACTTACGGAACATAATGCTCTGCAATGGGATGGGATCCGAAGCCCTCCAAGGGATAACACAGGCTCTCCCATCCAACTCCTATTCCGACACGTCCTCGTCGTGCAGAGTGGTAACATGTGCCTCCATATATCCTAGCTTGGGTACACGGGCTAGATCCAACCCCTTGGGCGGATGGTGGCATATGGCAAACCAGGAGGGGGGTGGGTATCCCGGGAAACTGGGTGCCTGAACGTCGGGAGGGGGGGGGGGTGGGGCAACCCGACGCTAAACAAAACGGTCACGTGGGCGCGGGGCCAGTTACCCAGTCCCATGAATCAACGACTACGGAAAGCCACAGAAGTTTTCGAAACGGATATCCCGATACCGACCCTACGCAATGCCCCAGGACTAGTCTTAAAATGGGTTCATGGAACGTACGCACTCTTAGCGAAGCCGGAGCCTTGAAAAAACTTGATGATGCCCTAGCCACACTGAGCATGGACCTCGTAGCTCTACAAGAGATTCGGTGGCTAGGGAACGGTGTGCAGAACAGGCGTGGTAAGCAATGATACGACATTTACTACAGCTGCCACGACCGCCAACGCGTGTTCGGAACGGGTTTCGCCGTAGGTCCCCAGCTGAACCCCGCAATCATGGATTTCAAGGCTATAAACGATAGGCTATGCACCCTGCGCATGCGAGGCAAATTCTTTAATATAAGCCTCATAAACGTTCACGCCCCTACCGAAGAGAAAGAGGAAGAGGAGAAGGACCTGTTTTACGGCCGCCTCGCTAGAACCATAGATGCGTGCCCCAGGCATGATCTCAAAATCATCCTGGGGGACTTCAACGCAAAAGTCGGTAGGGAGCCAATGTACCGCCAATACACTGGCTGTCACAGTCTGCATGAGCACAGTAATGATAATGGTAGTAGATTGGTCCAGTTCGCCGCAGCGAACATTCTGGATGTTGGAAGTACCAAATTTGCGCGCAAGAAAATCCACAAGATTACATGGGCGCACCCGCGTGGAGAATCCTTCAACCAGATCGACCACGTGTTAATAAGCCGCCGACGACAGTCGAGCCTGTTAAATGTCAGAACATATCGAGGAGCCAATATCGATTCCGATCACTACTTGGTTGGCTTAGTGATACGTTGTAGAATCGCCCGCCCCCGCGCCAATGGGGGCGGAGAAAACACGCAGCCTCGGCTCAACACGGACTCTCTAAGGAACATTACTGTCCAACAGGAATTCAAAACCGCTTTAGACGAGTCTCTACTACCAGAAGACAGATACGAAACTACGAGCGAGAGGTGGAACGCTCTAAAAACAAAAATAATAAACTGTGCAAGAAATATACTCCCACCACGTCGTGGCAACACCATATCTGGCTGGTTCGACGATGAATGCAGACAATTGACCGAACGTAAGAATACTGCATACCGAGCAATGCAGCAACGGCATATAACGCGGGCATGCGCAGAGGAATACTCACGGCTCAGACGCGAAGAGAAACGAGTTCACCGCTCCAAGAAGCATGCTTTGGAAGAGCAAAACATGCGGGAACTCGAGCAAACCAGAGAGGCGTACGGACCGACACGAAAGTTTTACCTAGCGATAGCAGGTCACCGAAACAACGTTGTACCTAAGGTTACCTGCTGTCGCAACAAGGATGGAGATCTGGTCAGTAACCAGCCAGAGGTCCTCTCGCGGTGGACTCAGTACTTTGATGAATTACTCAATGACCAGTTTAGCGAACAGCTAGAAGCGCCACTAGCAGATAGTGTCATGCTACTGCCACCTAGCATAGAAGAAACACAAAAGGCTATCCGTCGGCTGAAAAATAACAAGGCACCCGGAACCTACGGAATTGCAGCCGAACTGGTCAAGAATGGAGGTACACGACTAGAAAACGAAATTCATCAAATTGTTACTAAGGTGTGGGATAGCGAATCGATGCCTTGTGACTGGAATCTCGGCATCATCTACCCCATATACAAGAAAGGAGATAGGTTGGACTGCAAAAACTGCAGGGGTATTACGGTGTTGAATACCGCCTATAAAATATTCTCCCTGATCCTTCAGGATCGCCTTGTCCCGCACGTCGAAGAGATAGTCGGAAACTATCAAAGAGGATTCCGAAACGGAAAATCAACCACTGATCAGATCTTCACCATGCGGCAGATCTTGGAGAAGATGGCTGAATACAGACACGACACATACCATTTCTTCATTGACTTCATAGCCGCATATGATAGTATAGCCAGGGTAAAACTGTATGACGCTATGAGCTCATTTGGAATCCCGGCCAAACTGATAAGGCTAGTTAAAATGACTATGACCAACGTCACATGCCAGGTGAGGGTGGATGGAAAACTCTCAGGACCTTTTGCTACCACCAAGGGTCTGCGCCAGGGGGACGGGCTTGCTTGTCTCTTATTCAACCTGGCGCTAGAGAGAGCTATCCGTGACTCGAGGGTGGAGACTACGGGAACCATCTTCTATAAGTCAACCCAGATCCTGGCATACGCTGATGATATAGACATCATTGGTCTGCGGCTCTCCTATGTAGCAGAAGCCTACCAAGGGATCGAGCAGGCGGCAGAGAGCCTTGGATTGCAGATAAACGAGGCAAAGACCAAACTGATGGTGGCAACATTAGCGGGCCCACCAACAAATAATCAGCATCTACGTAGGCGTGACGTGCAGATAGGTGAACGCACTTTTGAAGTCGTCCCAGAATTCACCTATCTTGGGTCAAAGGTCAGCAACGACAACAGCATGGAAGCTGAGTTGCGCGCAAGGATGCTGGCTGCCAACCGGTCATTCTACAGCATGAAAAAGCAGTTCACCTCAAAGAACCTGTCGCGACGGACGAAGCTGGGACTATATAGTACCTATATAGTACCAGTACTCACATACGCCTCTGAGACATGGACACTGTCCAAATCTGACGAAACCCTCATAGCCGCGTTCGAGAGGAAGATGCTCAGAAGGATACTTGGCCCCGTATGTGTGGAAGGACAATGGAGGAGCCGCTATAATGACGAGCTATACGAGATGTACGGCGACCTCACTGTCATACAGCGTATAAAGCTCGCCAGGCTCCGGTGGGCTGGCCATGTTGTACGCATGGAAACGGACGACCCAGCCCGTAAAGTCTTTTTAGGCCGTCCACAAGGACAGAGGAGGCGTGGTAGGCCCAAATTGAGGTGGCAAGATGGCGTGGAGGCGTCCGCCATCAAGGCCGGGATAACGGACTGGCAGACGAAGGCGCGAGACCGTGAGCGGTTTCGGACACTCCTGAGGCAGGCCAAGACCGCAAAGCGGTTGTAGTGCCGGATAAGTAAGTAAGTAACTACTGTACGCAAGAACATTACTGATGACTTAAATTATAGGTTACATATATTTAACAAGTTAAACGAAAACCACATATCATATGATTATCTAGGTTTTTGAGTTGTCAGGGATGAATATAATCGAGTGTTTTTGAAAATTCCACCGTAAGAAATGCCTCCTTTGCCTCCAGCATCAGCACACAGAATAATTAATCATTCAAACACAGAATAATTAAAATATTCAGAACCGCCGTGATTGGGTTTTCGAATATGGATATGTTTGCCGTCGATGGCACCAATAGCATGTGGAAAGTTCCACCGTCGTTCGAAATAAGCAGAAATATCGAGCCATTCATTTCGCAAACACGGCGTCTGTAATTAAAAAGGAAGAAAACTTGTCTTAAATATCATCAAATAATCAATATATTCTTTTCATATTGCAGTGGTATTGTAGTATTCATAGGTGAAAAGTTATGTTTTTCTAACAGAACTAATTTTTTTTTTTTATAAAACATATATATATATATTTGCGAGTAAAGTTTAATGCTTATGAACTAATTTATGTACAAAAACAGAATGACGCGGGGAAAAAACATAACATATTTTATAACGTTAGACAACAATTGAGTTCGCCTAGATCAATCATACCATCGTTGTTACCAACGATGTGGATGATATAGTTTGCAAACAAACGCAAAACACCTATTCTCTGTTCAGTACTAACTCCGGCTAGTACTGGGAATTGCAAACAGTTAAAAGAACGAGCACAACCTGGAGCTAACGCAGTAATTTTCTGTTGCAATAGCTCCCAAGCCGCAGAAACTCTTCTGCAACATGAAAATTTATGCTCCAGGGTTTCCACAAACGGACAAAACAAACACGAGTTGGTCACAATTCGCCCCATTCGGAAAAGAAGATCGCATGTTGGAATTTTTCCGTTGACCAACAGGAAAAGTGTCGAACGTTGAAGGGATGATAAGACTTGACAATTGACGTTTCTCCAGATCCTTCTCCAGCTGTGTTGTCGTGTCTCACGCACTATCTTAGCGTCTAGTAATCTGCTCGTAAGCATACGCCGCAACAGCCGAGACGATGGCCTTTGACTGTACTCTGGTGGCACGTACGCAAGTTGTTTGATCACGTTTCTCAGGCAAGGATATGTAGTCGGAATGCTTGAGAGATCCGGTGGATTACCGGCCCTGATGATGTGTGGCTCACCGATTGCTAGGCACTCTCGTTCTGCAAGATACCTGTTCGTCAAGAGAACATTAACTGTAACTGCTGGTATGTGCAGATTCAGACCACCTCGCTTCCGTGGTAGTGCCAGCTGATGAAGTGGGATCCGGATTCCTCCAGTGCCATGCCACAGAAAGGAACCAATAATACTAGTTACCTTCGCAATGTCCAATGCTCTGGCGCCACATACTGACGCCACGTACCACAGCTTCGGTAGCAGGAAGGTGTTGAGAAGATATACCTTCTGCACAAGATTTAAATCTCTCATGCGATGCAGCCACACTAGAGATCTAAAGTGCTGGATTACGATGTCCCAATTCTGTCCCATGTCATCTCGGATGTTATTCGAAAATAGAATTCCGAGCAGTCGAAGCCGTTGAACAGTGTGTAGCCATGGGACAGATACTATTGTGGAAGCACTAACGATTCCTACGTCGAGTGCGTTGGTTTTGTCCACGTTGAGACGAGCACCAGAGACACTTCCAAATGCCTCAAATAGTTCTCGCACACGCTCGATTTTGTCAGGAGAGGTTGTCACCACAGAGATGTCGTCAGCATATGCGTTGACCAGGTCATCCTGGCCTCAGCAAATGCCTTCTAGTCTTGTGATGAGCGGTTGAAGGTAAAGGATGAAAAGGTGCATGGAAAGAGGGTCACCTTGTCGGACAGAACGTTGGATCGGAAAGGAAGGAGAGAGGTGACCATTAATGAGGATGCGGGATGCTGATCGCTCACCAATAGTTCTCAAAAGCCCTACCAACCTCGGATGGAATCCCAAAGAGAGCATGGTTTCAAAAAGGAAATTCCTATTGACGCGATCAAAAGCATGCGAAAGGTCAAAGGAGATGAGCTTACCACACTTTCGTTTCCTCTGCAGATCAATCACTCTCTCCTTAACGGAAAGAACAGCTTGAAAAATTTTGCGTGGTTTATTACAAAATTTCTGCGCTGCCGAAATAATCTCCCACTTCCCGATGATGCCATCGAGTCTGTGTTTGACCATCCGCGACAGAAGCTTGTAATCTGCGTTAAGGAGTGATATCGGTCGAAATGCAGACATGGTACAGCCTCCTCCCCTCTTCCTAACCAACACTATGACCCCGTCAACGAAACTTTCAGGAATCTTTCCTAAGAGGGCCTCATTAAGAACTAGAAGAAGCTCTCTATTTATGATGCTGAATGCACGGTGATAAAACTCTTTGGGAATTCCATCCGGGCCAGGGGACTTTCTCGAAGGTGACTTTTTAATTGCATCGAAAAGCTCACCATAAGTAAACTCGTCCATGCAATTTTTGTTGGCTTCGCAGTCCTCGGGAATAACGCGTGTGCTTGTGAATGTTGTTTCTGTGGTCGTTGTGGATGTGTCGGATGTTGTGTATAGATTTCTGAAAAAGCCCTCAACATGAACATTTATATTCTTTAGATCAGTTAAGGACGATCCGTCATCAATCGTCAGCTTGTCGATCACCGTTCGCCTCCTCCTTTGCTCCCCTAACTGAAAGACCGACATACTCTCTCCGCATACGCGTGTTTCATTAATGCGGGTGAAGTCCTCGGAAAAACGTCTCTGAAGGAGAAGCATTTGTCCTTTTATACGATTTATATTCACTAACTCGTTAGGGTCCGTGACATATCGATCATAGGCGGACTTCAACCCCCTGTAGAGCAGTTCATGATGCAAGCGAAAACTTTGATACCGTTTATTCGTTTTCCAACGGAAAAACGACTTTATTTTAGGCTTCGCGAGCTCAACCCACCACTGCATCCACGAGCCGTAATTTCTACGCTGTCTGGTCCAATAGTTCCACTTGCATCCGAACTCCCCTAGGTTTGCGTCAGTTAATACATGTGGTCTCAGTTGCCAATAGCCATTGCTGTGCGAACGGCTCGGCGGGATTGGAAAGCAAACACGAACGGTAAGCGCCTTGTGATCGGAAAAGGACAAGACATGCATACTGGTCGCTCTTAACTGTGTTTTAAGTGAAGAGGAGACATAACAACGATCGATACGTGAACCCGAACCACTTGTGACATAAGAAAACTCCACTGAGTTACCCTTGAGAAGCTCCCAGCTGTCGCACATGCCCATGTTGCTTACAGCGTTTTGCAAAGAAAGGCTAAAATTTCTAGCGCCCGTCACATCTTTCGACTGCAACACGCAGTTAAAGTCACCCGCGAGAATAACATGGTTACATGCATTCCGCAAATAGAAAGGTAACGTTCACCCGAAAAAATCCTCCCTCTCCGCTCTCCGCTGACTGCCCGAAGGAGCGTAAACATTGCACAGGGTGGCATTGTTCTCGAGTCGAACGCAAATCAGACGAGAATCTAAGCTGCGCTCGACATGGGAAAATTTTAAATGTTGACGTAAAGCGATCGCCGTACCCCTCCCCGTCACATCAACATTGCAAATTACGTTATACCCAGGAAGCGATAGATCTGAAATACATACTTCTTGCAGAAATATGATGTCCAGGTCCATCGTCCTAATAAATGTTTTGAGGGCTTCCAGCTTTGTCGCGTTAGAAATCGCATTAATATTAATAGTAGCTATATTATAGCTACTACCAAGATCACTACTTACCGGGTTAGGATCCATCGCAACAAAACTTAATTAATCTGTAGTGAAGTTGTGTGTTTTTTTGGCGGTCGACCAGGCTTACGCTTGGACGCGCTCATAACACTAAATGTTGACGAACATGAGGCGTCACTCTCATTATCCGTTTCCGGATTTTGCTTGCGTTTAACCGCAAGCGGTTCGTCGTGGGAAGGGATGGAAAAGGATGTGGAAGGGATTGCGAGCGGCTCATTGAACATTAAGGCACCTGAAAGCGCCCGGCATTCCACCCTCATGGGCTCAGATGCAGCCGCATCGTTAGCATCAGTGGCAGCATCCGTAGCAGCGGCAGCATCGGCAACAGCAGCGGAAACAGCGGTATTGATAGTAGCGGCAGCGGCATTGATAGTAGCGGCAGCGGCAGCATCATCGGCAGCAGGAGCAGTAAAAGTAGGAGCATCGTCATTTTCTACATGCGTTGCGACGGCACCAACGGCAGCACGCATCTTCTCCTCGGGTTGCTCACCACTGGCTTTCACGCTCCGCTTCGGACCCGAAGGCGGAGCGAGAGTTAGCGGCTCGATCGGGATCACAAGCCGATTAGCCACTTTCGATGCAGTGCTCGCTGGTGGCTTAGTGGTGTTTGTAAGGGAAGTAATTTTGGCCTTCCCTTTGCGTCGTCCCGTGGTGTTAGTACCTGCGGTACTAGCTGATGCTGTGTTCGCATCAGATGTTTGTGCTGGTGCTTGCTTAACGGTACTTGCGTACGATTTTGCCGCACCGCTGTTGAGGAGCTGACCCACACGGTTTTGGATGCAGCTAATACCGTGATGCAAAGCTTCATTGCAGTGACGGCAAGTTTGCTGCTGTCCGCGATACAACACACCGGTCATCTCACCACACACAGTAATGAAGGAAGGGATGGGTTTCGCCAGCTTCATGCGCACTATGCGCACACCCGAAGGAATCCCGGCAAGCCGCGTTCCGGCTCCCCAAACACCGGGCACAATAGTTAGCACTTCACCGAAGCGGTTCAGCTCAGCGGAAACGTTATCGTCGGGGATTCCTGGCGGAAGATCACGGATGTTCACCTCCGTCGCACCATCCACCATCTCGATCGGAATCGGATACTGCTTCCCCTCGTGCGTGATGCACTGCTTCCCCGAATGCTCCTTCACTATGCTTTCCGCACGTTCAAGCGTTGGCATAGTGACGTAGACGGCACTTTGCGCAGTGTTGCGTTGCACCATCTTCACATCCACACCCGTTTCTAGCACTTCAAAAAGGAGGTTCACGGTTTCTTCTAGGGTGGGTCGCTTAGGAGCCTCCGAATAGTCGATACGGAAGGTGTTCCTTCCATATCTTTCGGTCGTACACATTATGGCTTGCAAATCAAAACAACAACACGTCCTCTCTCGTTGACGTTTGCAAGCGAACTGCGAACAAGGCGTCTGTAATTGAAAAGAAGAAAACTTGTCTTAAATATCATCAAATATTCAATATACTCTTTTCATATTGCAGAGGTATTGTAGTATTCATCGGTGAAAAGTTATGTTTTTCTAACAGAACTAATCAATCCTTTTTTCGATTTTTGTTTTCAGATAACTGTTCCACAGCCTCCAGCCCCACTTCCATCCCCACTTCCAGCTCCACTTCCAGCCCCATTTCCAGCCTCACTTCCAGCCCCGCTTTCAGACCCACTTCCAAACTCACTCCCATCCCCACTCCAATTCCAATCTTCCCCGGAAGATGATTATTTCATGGTCGGAATGGATGATGTTGAAATCATCCATTTCGATCATGAATATGAGACTTCCATCCCTGACCCTGATCCCTCCTCATCGCTCCCTGGTCCCTTCTCATCGCTCCCTGGTCCCTCCTCATCACTCCCTGGTCCCTCCTCATCACTCCCTGGTCCCTCCCATCGTTCCCTGGTCCCTCCTCATCACTTGCTGGTCGCTCCTTATCGCTCCCTGCTCCCTCCTCATCGCTCCCTGGTTTCTCCTCATCACTTTCTGATCCCTCCTCATCGCCCCCTGGTCCCTCCTCATCGCTCCCTGCTCCATCCAATTCCGCCAATCCAATGCACCGAAACGAAAATGGGATAATGAGCTGGCCGAGGTCCTTATAGGAAGCGTCAACCGGCTGATGGAGGAGACTGTTGCTGCCGCAAATAATAGAGAAAATACGTGCGGCCGTATGGTGGTAGATTTTTTGCGGAGATTTACCCCTCAGGAGCAGGATCGGGTAACCTCCAAGGTTATACAACTCCTGCTTGACGAAGAAGAAATGGTGATGGCTGCTCGTGCCAGTGAAGAAATGTATGAGAAATAAATTTGTGCATTTTGGTATAAAACGAATTTAAATATATGTTATATATCCCCGGGATAACGGACTGGCAGGCGAACGGTGCGAGACTGTGAGAGGTTTCGGACATTCCTGAGGCAGGCCAAGACCGCAAAGCGATAGAAGCGCCGGATAAGTAAGTAAGTAAGTTCAAATTTAAAATATATCATCAACTACATAAACATGCATAAAATGTAGTAATATCAATAAGTTAACTATCAAGCAATACGGCCCTCCTGAATAAAAAAATGAGTTAACTAAACAATCATAATACTCCTGGTCTTACCTTAACATAGTCACGAAGAGCCTCTCGAATGCTTTTACACACTTCCATTACTATTTGGCCAATGCATGGACGAGACACCTGTAATAAGGATCATTTAATATTTCTTGCTTTAGCAATGCTGAACTTCACTTACACAAAACATACACTGCCAGGCCTGCAAACGTTTCACCAGTTGGCATATAACGCAACGCGATTAATACCCATTCCTGGGTAGTAATCGCTTCCCGCATGTTTGTATCCATGCGCTCGATTAAAGGACGAACAAGCCCCACCAAAAAGTCGAAATCTTCTCTATTCATGGGAAGGAATTTCAGCAACATCGCACCTGTACGTTCGGCAGATACATGCTTTAGCACATCGTTTCCAATTTGCTAGCGCTAAATAAACAACGGTTTAACCCTATTTTTTTTAATGCTCAAGGATTTATTCAGTATAAGCTTAACTTATCTTACATTAAATCCTTATCTCCCTCCCCTGGACCCGTTTCCTGGCGGGGCTTGGGACCAGGAGTATTTTACGCACGTGGCATCGCCTTTATTGTTTCATGGACATTTCATTCCTTTTTCATTCGCATAACGGAATTACTCCCCCAACGCATTTTTTTCACGCCATTCCTTTCGCTTTCCTTTAAACCCCCTATCCCAAAATCCTCCTTGTTTAACGGCCGGAGGTAGTCGCTTCCGTGATGGCTGCCAGGGCGTCTGCGGATAGCGCCTCACGCGCTCCCTGGTTAGACGGCACCCTACGTGATACTCGGCGTAATCGCTCCATCTCACGCCTTCTCATCCGCCGTCGGATGATATCAGCTTCCGAAGGGGCCGACCTGCTCCTCCGGCTTCTACCATGTGGGACTGGTGGTAGAGTCCCTTCCCTGGCGCGTTGACGGTAGAGACGTTGCAGGTACAGTCTCCGCTCGTGCCGCGCTCTTATCATTCTCGGCGAAGGAGGCAGTCCGCGTCCTCTCATGGGGATGGGTGGTGGCGCTTCTCCTGCTTCCTCCGTCCGCTCCGCCGCCATCAGGATGGTTTCTTCGCGTTCCCGTTCGGCTACTGCCATTGCGGATGCAAGGCGCACTTCCGTCCGTTCCTCCGCTCTCCGGCGACCTCTTCTGGTCCGTCTGGCTCGACCTCGGTTGGATCGAAAGAGTTCCGCCACCCCATCAACAGACACCTGCTCAACATCCAGCGGACCAGCGTCTTCCGCTGCTGCTTCCGTCGGTAGTGCTGCAAGGTGTGCCTGGAGATTGAGCTGCAGCTCGTCCTGACGCCAAAGCTGTTGCAACACCTTCGTAATTCTGCGTGCAGCTTCCTGGATGTTGTTCCACCGCTCGGGGCTCTCCAGCAGCTTCATGCCGAGATTGTCCTCGCTCACTGGATCGCTGGTGCCGTATCCCATCAGCTCCACTCGGATCTCGTGGAAAACCTCGCACCGGAACAGCACATGCGCCACCGACACAACCGACCCCGGGCACCGTGGGCATTCCGCCGATGGGGCAAAACCGCAGACATGGAGGTATTCCCGGAAGAATCCATGTCCGGTTAATACCTGCGAGAGGTCGAAATCCACCTCTCCATGTCGCCTACCCATCCACAAGTGCAAGTCCGGGATCATTCGGTGGGCCCAAACCGCGTACCGACTGGCTGTTGGAGCTGCGGCCGCCGCATCCCACGCTCGCTGCCACTCCTGGAGAGTCCTCTGCCGCTCCTCCAGCCGGATGTCCTTGCGGCTGGCGCCCGGGGCAGCTAGGAGCCTCCGATGGCACCTTGCGTCCTCCCGTACCAGCAGCCTGAACGGCACAAGGCCTGAAAGTACAACTCCTGTCTCATATGCCACCGATACGAACGAGCTGGTGACACCGCGTGCCAGGGGCCTCTGCACCTGGGCCAGCTTCCTCCGGCACCACTGCCGATCTGTCGCATCGGACCACACGGGGGCAGCATAACGGATGATCGACTCCGCCACCGCCGCCAACAGCCGACGCTTGGTCACCTGGGGCCCACTGTGGTTCCTCATCACTGCGGTGACCACACCTACCACGCGGAGGGCTTTAGCCATCGACAGCTCCACGTGCGGCTTCCTCGACAGGTGGTCATGGATCTGGATCCCCAGATACCGGATCGACTGTTTGCTGCGTATGATGGTGTCCCCGACGCGGAACGGCACCCTCAATTGACCTCTCCGCAGACTGGAGATCATTACTCCTTCCGTTTTCTCCGGAGCGGGCTGCAGGTGATGGTCCTCCATCCAAGCCGCAATCGCGCCCACCGCCTGTTCAGCCACCGGTGCCGCCTCCTCTGGTGTGCAACCCCGTGCCATGACCACTATGTCATCCGCATAGCCGATGACGCTAGCCCCTTCAGGGAGCTCGACCCGCAACACGCCGTCGTACATGATGTTCGACAGTGTCGGGCCCAGAATGGACCCTTGCGGCACACCTGCAGTCACTCGGCGTGTAACGGGCCCGTCTGCGGTGTCATAGACTAGCTCCCTGTTGGCGAAGTAGTCTCTCAGGATGTTGCGGAGCTGCCTCGGCACGCCCTTGTCCTCCAGCGCCGTAGCGATGCACTGCCAGCTGGCAGTGTTAAACGCATTACGCACATCTAGCGCCACAACTAGAAGGCAGCGTTTGTCCCTGTTGTTGGTACGGCCAAATGTCATCGCGTGACGGCCTGCATCCACCACCAGCTGAATCGCCTGCACTGTCGAACGGCCCCTCCTGAACCCGTACTGGTTTTCTGCCAGCCTCGGTGATTCAGGATCCTCGACGACATCGTTTATTCGCGACAACAGCAACCGCTCGTACACTTTGCCCGGGTTGTTCAGCAGCAGAATCGGGCGGAAAGATGAAGCGAGCCCCGGTGGCTTGCCCGGCTTGGGGATAAGGGCCAGTTTCTGCTTCTTCCACTCATCCGGGAACCGCTCGTTGTCCAAGCATTCCTGGAACAACTTCCTGAAGATGTCCGTATGCTTCCGGATGGCGGCCGTCAAAGCGGCGTTTGGCACACCATCCAGTCCTGGAGCCTTCCTCGGGTTAAACGAGCTCGCGATGTCCAGCAGCTCCTGTTCAGTAATGTCCCGAACTGGTTCCTCCTCTCCCCTCTCCAGGACTTGGCCTGGTGACGCTGGCCAGTCAACCGGAGGATGCTGGGGGAACAGAGTGGAAACGACGCCCTCTAGCACCGATGAATCGCGCTCCCTCGCCGTCCAGCTTCCACGAAGGCGGCTAAGTACGTTGCGGAACCATTGTCCCGTCTCGTCTTCCGCGAGGCCCTGCAGCATTTCATCGAAGTGCTCCTTCTTGCTGGTGGTGATGGCTGTCTCCAGGGCGGTCCGCACCTGGAGAAGGTCACTGGCTGCGGCGATCTGCTCTTCCTCGTCGATGGCAGCTTCAAGGCGTTCCTTAGCGAGGTGGCAGTTCTCACACAGGACCTCGATCGCTGGCGTCCACCAATACGCAGGTCGTCCCGAGTGACCTTGTGAAGGGAACACTCGCGCCATGGCTCCGTCACAAGCTTCCGTCATGACTCTCTCCAAGCTTTCGGCACTTGTAACCCGCTCTGTGAACGAAGCTACGTCGAGCGCTACGCCGAAAAGCTGAGCGTCGAACTGACGGGTACGCCATCTCGTGCCGCTTTCTCACGTGGAAGTACCCTCCTGTCGACGACTATCTGCCGCTGGAGCAGCTCCCCTACAGCAAACCGAATGTACACGTGGTCGCTATACGAGTATCTGCTCATAATCCTCCACCGATGCTCCGGAAAGGTGTTAACTCCGGCGATGCTGCGGCTGGCAAAGGCAACGTCCACCACGCTCGGGCGAGCCACTCCGTTGCCCAGGAAGGTTGGGGCGGTGCCGGTGTTTAACACCTCCAGCCCCAAGCTGTCGACGAGCTGGACCACAGCCTCTCCCTTTGCGTTGGTGCGGCCACTTCCCCAAGCAGTGTGCCACGCATTGAGATCCCCCGCAAAGACGACGCGCGGGTGACCTCTCGCCAACACATCGATGCGCTGCATTACCTCCTCGAACTCAGAGACGCCCACTGAAGGCGACACGTAGCAGCATATGAAGAGAACGCCATTGATCCGGGCAGCCGCGATCCCAGACTGCGTCACGGAGACCACTTGCTGAACCGGATACGTTTCGCTGCTGGCTATGATGGCCACCTTCCCGTCCCTGTCGGCTACCCAGTTCCCATTGTTCCTGGGGACACTGTGCAGCTTCACCATCAGACAGACGTCCGCCCGCTCCATCCGCATCGTGTTGAGCGCAATGTCTTGCGCGCTCCTACTGCGATTGACGTTGATCTGTAGCACCTCCATTTCAGTTCGAGGGTTGTCCACCGCAGGCTGCGGCACCAATACGGTGAGCGCCGCCACACAACATACACTTGATCTCGTTGGTACAACTCGACGCCTTGTGAGTTTGGTCACCGCACCGTAAGCAACGCTTGGACCGATCCTCCCCCGTACACGTCGCGGCGATGTGTCCCCGCTCCAGACGCCGGAAGCACCGAGTCAGCTGACCCGATACTTTTGGGGCTTCATGTACCGAACAATACGTGTAGCCCAGCTCCAATCGGCGATCCTTGACGAGTTCCGCTTCTGCTCGTGGGAGGCGCACGCGAGCCCGCTTCGTCATGTCTCGGCGCTCCCAAAGGTTCACGGTGGCCACCAATGACTGCTTTCCCTGAGTGGTCATGAACGCCTTTTTGATCGCCTCCTCGTCGATCATGTTGTCGATTCCAGTCAGGACGACCTCAGCCATCTCTGTCCTGACGGTTACCGATCCACTCTCCCCGAAGACCTCCTGGATGATGTCCTTCAGCGCCGCGCTATCGACGTCGCGGGACAAAGGCAGCAGGAGGTGGTCCTTCGGCGTTCTTCTGCGAACCCCAATTTGCCGCTGGAAATCGGCAATCCGCGGGCTGGTCCGGATCTTCACATACATGTCCTTGTAGGACACTCCTGGGGCGGGCACAACGACGATTTCATCCGGGCGTTTTCGTCGCGGACGCCGCTTCTCTTGCTGATGAATGTCCATCCGCTGCTACTGCTGCCCATTTCGCTGGTGCGGCCACTGCTGATGCTGCCGGTGTGCTGGCTGCTGCTGGGCTGACTGCCGGGGCAGATTCACTCCATTCTGCTTATTCCCACGCCGATTGCCGCGAACGACCTCCACCCACGTTCCTGGCTCGTCAAGTACCGCCGAGGATGCCGACTCCGCCACGCCCTGACGCTGAGCACGCCCGCTCTGCTGCACCGTCGGCCATTGCTGCGCAGGTAGCCGCTGCTGCCGTTGTTGTTGCTGCTGCTGCTGACGCCACCTTTGGCGCTGTTGATCTTCCAGCTGCTGCCGCTGTTCTTGTCGTTGCTGGCTTTCCATCCTCCGAAGCAGCTCCTGCTCCCGCTGCAGTTCCTGCTGGCTCTCTAGCCGAGCTCCGCCGGTTCCACCAAGGGTTTGCGCTAGAAGAGCGTTGAAGAGCTCCTTCTCCTTGCGGAGCTCTTCGCGGTGTTCCGCTTCGCGTACCCGAGCTTCTTCGCGCGCCTCTTTTACCTCCCTTAGCGCTTCCTTCAGCTGCTCGTTGGAGGCCTCCATTTGCAAGCGCAGCAACTGGATCTGCTCCTCCAACCGCTTGACAATGCCGACCGTCGTCTCATTATCAGCTTTTGCATCCGCCAGCATCCGACGCACTTCTCCGGTAGAAACCGGTGTTGAAGTCGCCGGCTTCGTCGCCGTTCCCGCCGATTTCACTCCTCCCGTTGCCATGGTCCTCGCTGGCACTCCTGCCGATGACGGTTCCTCGACGATGGTCCCGAGTTTTTTCTCGCTCACCGGCTTCTTTGTTGCGACGGTAGGACGCTCATCGACCTATATTGTCCTTCCTCTCAGTCGCGTTTCCATGGTGGCGGGTTGTTACCCCCCGCCACCACGAATCTCCCCGACGCTGTGATGCTATGAGAAGCGCACACACAGCGACACGGAACGCCACGCGCGGGCAACGGAGCGCCACGCGCGGCAACAGCCGAGAAAGTTCCATGCGCTCGCGCACACACACACACGCGGGCAACGGAACGCCCCGCGCAGCAACAGCCGAGAAAATTCCACGCGCTCGCGCAAACACTCACCGACACGGGACACACGCGCACACACACCCGCGCGGGCAAAAGGAAGCCACGCGCGGCAACAGCTGAGAAAGTTGTAGAAAGTTTCAGAAGGCTCTACTCGCGCTCGCTCACACACTCACTAACACGGAACACACGCGCGGGCAACGGAACGCCACGCGCGGCAACAGCCGAGAAAATTCCACGCGCTCGCGCACACATTCACACGCGCATACATACACGCGCGAGCAAAAGGAAGCCACGCGCGGCAACAGCCGAGAAAATTCCACGCGCTCGCGCACACATTCACACACGCATACATACACGCGCGGGCAAAAGGAAGCCACGCGCGGCAACAGCCGAGAAAGTTCTAGAAAGTTCCAGAAGGTTCTACTCGCGCTCGCTCACACACTCACTAACACGGAACAAACGCGCGCACACTCATCGACACGGAACACACGGTCGATACACGAACCTCACAATGTCCTCGATATCCCTCAAAACACTCCACCGACTTTCACAAACCACGTCTCCAAATCCTCGTCTCCTCAAAGCACACACGCGCAAACAACCTGATTTGCGACTACGGTTTAACCCTATTGCTTTGCTGACCGGCTTCCCTAGCTTCAGAAGCCTCTAACACTTTTTCAACTGCAGAGAGCCACAATTTGTTCATTAGTAGTGAGTCCATTTTATCACATTAAATTTTCTGCGACATTGTTTTTATAAAATATCAACACATCACACAATTGCATCTATATCAACAATCCACCGGTAATAACGATTTTACAGCAAGTTTACGCATCAGCGCTATTGACCGACCAAAACGCCGTCACACGAAGCGCAAACTTTTTGACAGATGTTTTGATCAAATTCCAAATTTACGCCAAAGTTTACGCTTCGTTTGACGTCCATATAGGACACTTTCTTTTATTTTGACCAGCTAAAAATCGGTCGCTTGTCCCGGGGATAAGAATAGGAGTGGCTACAGGTCGTTACCTTTGCCACGATCGAGAATTTTTGTGCATTCGAGGATCGTTGTCCCGATCGGGATGGACGGCAATCCACATGAAACCACTACAATAGTGTCCTCTATCGAGATTCACAAGAAGCCAAACTGGACAAGCGGATCGTTGTTAATATTTATTAACTCCTTCCATGTAGTGCCCACTATTCAAATATTGTTGTTCAACACGCTTTGAAAGCATCGATGAAAGAAATAGCAAAAAAGTTAAATCAATAGGTTAACATTTAAGAAAAAGCAATAAAGCTTCTAGCAAACTTTTGAAAATGCAAACAAACATGAAATATCCTCCTTTAATTTATACAAGATTGCCCAACAAGATGGAATTCTACTTACGAAATGATTATAGAATGTTCATATAGTTATAGATCGTATAGTTAAAAAGCAAATCTCTGTAGTATCGTGTTTGGCCGCTGAAGGATTTAATTAAAAGCTGAACAAAAATTTTAAGCTACTATGAAAAAATTATTAAATGAGAAATTAACACTGAAAGCGGAACAAATACTAACGAAAACGAAGATATCAATGAAAATAATAATGACGAAATCGGGGATTACTTAAAACAATATGGCACAAACGGACATAGAATGAATCCTTAAATGGTAGCAACAGCGAAAAAGTATTTACCCTATCCTTTTTGAACTAGTAAAACAATATTTGAGCGTTCTGGCAACATATGTTGCGAACGATTTTTATTAAAGCTGGACAAATCTCAACTGAAAGAGGGAACATATTAACTTCAAAATAGCTAAAATATTTTTTTTATTCAGCACAATTATGAATTATTTCTCAGTCTTACTCAGTCAGTCATTTCTCAGTCAGTCTTTTTAATAACATTTAATGAATTAATTCCTTTTCTTGTTACCAATGTAATATTTTTTACAAGTATGTATAAGTTGCATTATTGTTGTTTATTTAGTTCAAATACATTTAAGAATTAGTTTTATCAGAATGCACAACCATTTGGTTTTCATTGGGTGTATTGGTTGTAAGTTAAAAAATGTATGAATTAATGAATTCATAGAAATAATATACCTGAGTTAAATTTGATCCATAATGGGCTGTTGAATATGTAGCATGCAAAATGCAGATAATAAAAACATAATATACGCAATAATCGATTCTTCTTCTACTTGACCTAACGTCCTGCGGGGACATGACGACCGATAAAGGCAATCGAAACTGTTGTGAACACCTTGGGTGACTGAGCGCAGCAGAATGAAATCATTGATTTGTATGTGATCAAGCGTGTTGAAAGCGCCAAGATTTGGTGTGTTCGTAAATTAGACTTTCTTCTATCGATGGACGATGCCGTCGAGCTCATTTTTCATTCAATGCTATGGTTTTTGATGAAAAAAAGGCTAATTGTGTGTAACGTTATTCTAAAAAAAAATCGGTATTATTTCAGTATAAAATGGCTACATGACCAACTACAACAATAGGAAACATCATTTCCGAGCGAATCTAGAAGAAAGCAACGAAAAAAGCGCATCACTGTTGATTTTAAAGGACGTTTTTCTAAATTCCCTTAAACAGGTGCAGTGTATAGCCTGGCGAGGCTGAAGAAGGCGTTATGCCAAAAGTAAGAAACTAATGTATCCTAATTTATTGTAACTCTAAAACTATTTATCTTTACTATATGTATACTATAACAACTACATCATAAGCTACTACAATTTATTATTGTTAATGGAAAATAGAAAAAGGACTGAACAGGTGAGTGTAAATATTCACACGTGATATCTCACATTTGAGTGAAATCTCCTTAAGGTGTAGTCCAAGAAAGTTTGTATTTGTTTAATAGGAATATTTCGAAAGTCCTATAATTTTAATAGATGTTTTGGTAAAAAGGTAACTACTTATTTTTTTCACATATCTTTAGAAAATTGTATTGTTGTGAAGGGCACATGACGAACTTATTTTTCAAAAATACCTGAATATTAGTACATATTTTCTTTTGATACACCTTATCTCTACGACCGTTATACACTGGTATCCCATACATTTTGTATGAGAAGTGATACTTTTCAATTTTAAAACTTTCATAACTTATGGTGTAATAAATAATAATAAATTTTAAATTTGTTGTAATGATAAAGGCATTAGTAAATAAAGTAAACGAGTCTATAAAAATCCCATTTCTTGAATAAAGAAAATAAGACTATTGTCCGCACCTTTGTAACAAATTTAAAATTTTCAACGCAACAAAAGTTATTGAAGTTTTAATGTGAAAAACAATAAAATTTCATACAAATGAAATTTTATTGTTTTTATTGTCATGTGTGGGATAGCCGGGTATACCGGTCGTAGAGATGATGGTATAAATTTGGTCATTGAGGCTACGGTAACGACGAATTTCTCTCTAAGACAAAATACTTCAGAACGCTTATGCGATTGGACGGCTACCTCCACGATACGATTCTTAGAAGGATTTTTTTTACCCTTCACTGCCGAAAAAGGATCGTAAACCACGAAATACTACCAAAAGTACCTCCAAAGATAATAGTTCCGAAATTGTATAGCACATGCACCAAAATACATTTCGTTTGGCATTTCGCAGCATGTATCAAAAGATTGTATACAATATTTCCGTGGTTATCAGTAACCATTCAAGGATTTTTAACAAAAAATGTTGCTAGTTTTTCTCTTCTCATGTGTTAGTGGAAAGCAAATATCCAATAGTTGTGAGGCAATCGCAGTTCAACCAGTGAAGTCCTTAGGTAATTAGAAGTAGACATGATCATTTTGTTCCACAAGTTGATCTTAATAAAAAAAAAAACAATTTACTCATTCATTGTTGTTGTCACAGCATGAATAAGTTTTGCACAGTACTGTGGGTGACTTTGCTCGTAAGTGACAACTTGTGCTTCTACTTAGCTACCAAAAGCTCTGGCTTCGGAGAAGGACGCTGCAGAAGTAGTAGCACGGTTTACCAAGGCTTTAACAGTCTCCAAACAATCTGTAATTTGCGGTGATCTCGTTGAACGTTCGAGCTTCCTCTTTCGACCTTTGGAAGGCATTCGGTCCTCAAGCATATCACTGCCTATCTCGGAGGTAGCTGTTGAGGCAGCAGTGGAGGTAGATGTAGAAGCAGCGGTTGAGGTGGTTGTAGAGCAAGCGTGTGAGGTTGACGCCGTAGGCGTTTTTACCAGGTTTGCATGTAATAATATATAAATAAAATTTATTTTAATTTTATTTCGTTACAGTTATCATCTATTGCTACATAATGGCTCAAGATATCAAAACTTAAATATAACATTGGGGCCCTTTTCGTTTGAAGTTCGTAGGCTGAAATATCAGCCTGTCAGCTGTTTGCATTGTATAGCAGTTTTTGAGCAGCTTTTTATGTGAGTATAAAGTATAGGTGGGCTTATCCCAAGGTGTATGAATTTAGAAGGCTGAATTTTATCGCTTCTGTTTCTGAATGAAGATTTTAAAAGTGTTTTGTGTATTCGTCAAGCCTCCAGAAAACTCGTTGGAGCAAAAGTTTTCACTCGTTCTGTCAAAAAGTGATGTTCAAAATTGGTTTTAAAAAATGCTATGAGACCACCTGGACTACATACACTTTGATTCCAGATTCCACCACCTGATCTCTTTAATGCACCTTGGAATAAATGCAAACACTACCTTGATTTGCCATTTCTCGAGCAGGTACTCGAATCTAATTCTAGCTTTCAGGCTAGAATAATCTGGACTGAAAATTGCAGGCTAGTTTTATGTATGGTTTTGTATGGAGTGTTTACATGATTTCAGCCTCCAACTGTCAAACTCCATATAAAAAAACTGACTAGAATCGTGAAGGCCCTCATTGATAGTTCTATTGTATTTCTTAACATCTATGGGCTGGCCGGAGCACATTTACTTGCTCGGCTTTGTGCACCTTATTCCGGGTGGCCTCGGATTCTGATGTATGCCAGTCGTTCTCTTCCCATAATGTCTATGAGGAATTCCAGTATTCCCAACCAAGGGAGCCGGGGTTTAGTGTATATGGCATCGACACCGTATTTTACAGGTGTTAGGTGAGCGATGGTTTCCAGCATCCGGATTGTCTAGTGCTCCGCGATGGGTTGGTTGCGCTGAATCACCACTCTGAGCTCGTCATGGTGGTGAGCTTCTGCCTCAACTGTCGGTTATGTGTTCAGATTGCCCGCGGATCACTAAACATAATTTAACATACAACGTAGATTAAATACTACACACTAAAGATTCTACTAACTACAGAGTTGCGTACAACCAGTGTTGTATACAAGAGAGAGAACAAACATAGAATGAGGGGAAGTGTGAGAACGATGACTAAAAGAGAGGAAATTTTGGGAGAGAACATTGGTCACTGTTGGAAGTTTTATAAAGAGAATCGTGGTGAGAATCGAGAAGATAGTTAATAAACGGTGACGTGGAAATATCAACGATTCCGTGTGAATTATTTAAAAGAGGAAGATTCCACACTATCAAATACGATAATAGGTACAATCATACTTATCCTACGCGAGTGTAGCTGTGGATATAAAGAAAATCCACATGCACACACGCACGCCCATGCACACACCCACCCATGCACACGAATGCCCATTCACCCTAAGCCATATATGATCATACCTATACATTTATTGGGTCTCTAAACATATAAGTTCAGTACGTGATTATAAGTCGATGCCAACCTCTTTAGCATTGTTTATACGGATTTTATTACGTTTGCTAGTTTTATTGTAGTCCTACGTTGTGTTACAAATTAAGTTTTAGTGAAGTTAAAGAAAAAAAATAGCTGAACAAAATCCGTGGTGTTTTAAGTGTTGCGCACAAGTACGCCTTTCTTTTCTCGAGTTCACGAAGCGTCTGTCTTCTGTCAAAATATGACCCAAGCAGCAAATTCTTCTGAACAAAAATGTATGATAAATTCAAATCCAAACAACCATATTTGTGGAAAATTTTCGCGTATTCGTAGTCCCTCTGACCAAGGATGTCACGTATCAAACTCCACACTTGATCATATGACATGGTCGATGTCGTGGAATCCGTTACCACAGCTATATACATCGACGATCCATATGCGTTGTAGATTTGCATTCATCGCATAGTGGTTCGACATGAGTCTTGATATCATGCGAATGAATCCACGATATGCCTGTAAGCTTTGAAACCACGGACGTTGTGTCACACTAGGAGAGATGGAGTAAAGGAATCTCCCGAGATCATCGGCATCCCACATGCTCTGCCAACGAGCCATCCATAATTGCTGTGGGATGCGCAGGAATTCGTGAGGCTGAATCGATCGTTTAGAGCAGGGGTCTCCAAACTACGGCCCGCGGGCCGCATGCGGCCCTCAAGATTTAATATAAATAATACGTTATTTTGACTTTTTCAAATAGAATTGTATTTTTTACTTTTCTTAGACAACAATCAAGCTTTGGTAACTCGAAGCTGTACAAGTAACGTTAGTATTTTGTTATCAAAACGGGATTTAAACGTTTAATCATCATTTAAAGGTAGCGTCAAATGGCCCTCAACATAGTTATTTTGAAGCAAAGCGGCCCGCGAGCTAAAAAGTTTGGAGGACCCTGGTTTAGAGGAATCGTCCTCAGAGGCGCCTCGTTTGGCCAAGAGATCTGCCCTCTCATTGCCAGGGATTCCGCAATGAGCAGGTAGCCAAACAAGCGATATGCGAAACGCTTTATTGAACAAAGAGCTTAGTGTTTCTAGAATTTATTTTAACAAAGTAATCAGAGCTCTTTATCGCCTCCACGGATTTCAAAGTTTCGACAGCACTGAGATTGTCAGTGAATATATAATATTGATCCGGGGGGCTCGCGCTTATTAAAAGCAGCACGTAAAATATGGCAACCAACTCTGCGACAAATATTGAGCATGGCTGTCTTAATTTGAATAAGGCTTGTTTGGATTAGTGATTTGAATAGTTCCGAAAATTGAGGAACGGAACGAACCTGCCAATCTCGAGAAAAAGAACGGAACCCGGAACGCAGGTTCAAGATGACCTGCATGGTTACGCTTTTTGATATTTTTTGTGCAGTAATCACTCAGTTTCAATTAAAACAAAGCTAAATAATAGTTTACTGAATGTGTAAAACTATTCTTCTACTAAAAAAAACGCTTAACTTAAGTAGCCCGCTATACAATTCCTTTTTCATTAAAAGGTTAAGGCATTTTGTTGTTTTTGTTTTTACTAAAATTAATCATTATTCGCTTTTTATACTTCTAAATAAAGAAGTAAATCAGAAATTTGTTGCTACACATATGAAATTTTGTTGTAAAATCAAAAAGCTTACAAGTTTAATCGGATTTTTTAAATTTCGTATGGTCTAAATTACACTACACTAATTGAATTAATATATCTTAATAGAAGCAAATAGTATCGAATAACATTGGTTGATATAAAATACATAGACTGTTAAGTAGTTTCTGTAGGGTTGACATTATACGTACGGTGAACTACCGGTGTAAAAGTGTCCGGTAGTGGACTTTAGTTGTTCATAAGAATATCGCTGTTTCACGGGGCAATAAACGGCGTTAAAGAAATTATTGCGGAAGTCTAAACGTGTCATGACCCTAAATATTTAGTTGCACAAAGAAGATATCAGGTAAAAATTCAAACGAGTTCATTGGAGATGCATGCGCAACGAAGCAGCTTAGCACAATGTAGTCTAAATAACGTACCTATACTGATAATAACCATATGGCAGAAGAGAAACATTTCATCCATTGCGCTTACCGCTAGTGCAAGATTGCTCTTTAAATTTTAGCTTCCCACCAATCATAAATCTCTACCCTTCTCTGGCTTCATGGCTCTGGTGTCGTACCGTTATCTCTTTGACTGAGAGAGTATGGCTTGCGCTGTTATCACTCACATAGACAGAATGTGTGTGTGTGTCCATACTAGAAAGAAGCAAAAGAGAAGAGAACGCCGTTCTTTACCGGAACGAAAAGAACGCTGAGAGAAACAGGTTCAGATTTTACCTGCTTCCTTTGTACGTACCAAATCGGCTCATCGTATGAAAGAGAGCAGATGATCGTGCGTTCCAGACTGGATCGAAAAGAACGCTGAGAGAAACAGGTTTAAATTGAACCTGGATGATTTGTTTACAGCAAAACGGCTCATCAATACAAAGAGAGCAGAATGTCGTGCGTTCTAGGCCGGATCGTAATAAGCACTGAGAGCAACCGGCCCAGCACAGATCGCCGAGAACTCTGAGAGCAGCCGGTTCAGATCGGATCGATAAGATCGTTGATAACAGTCTGTTCAGGTCGGATCGCAAAGAACGGTGGGAGCAACAGGTTCAGTTTGAACCTGCTTGGGTTAAAAATAAGGATCGCGGTCCGGATGCTTGCATACTGGAACGGATCGCACCTGGCAGGTTCGGAACGCAATGCGCATCACTAGTTTGGATGTATTATATACACCAAAGCCCGTGCCCACGTCTGAAAAGGATCCGTCGGTAAAATATTGTTTTTCGTTGGAATGGCCATACTTGTTCACAAAAATGCTGGGAATTGTCCTCCAGCGAAGATCGTTTGGTATGTTCTTTGTTTCCTCTTGCAAAGATGAATCAGTTACCAATAGGGAATTGTAGGACTCCGGTAGATTAGCGCAGCTGATTGCTTGTGAAGCACTAGGGTTAGCCTGTAAAGATACAAAATCCTGATATATCTTCATGATTTTGCAGTTAGAACCTGCCTCTTGTAGAGATTTGAAATTATCAATCACTAGTGGATTAGATATTGTGGAACGAAGTAGATGGCGAAGCGTTAACTGTTCAAAACGTAGTATTAGCGGCATCACTCTAGACAACACTTCAACACTTCAAGGGACATATTATGGGTGAATTTCATACATCCCAGCGCAATTCTAAGACAACGATATTGTATGCGTTCTAGTTTTATTAAATGTGTCTTGGATGCCCAATGGAAGCATATGCAACCATATTCCAAGACGGATAAAATCGTTGTCTAGTAAAGTCTTAGGAGATATAGTGGGTGTGCGCCCCACTTAAGAAAGGTAATTCTTTTGGCACATTTTCTTGCCAGTTGTTCTATATGTGACGTCCAAACATTTTTACTGTTAAACCAAACCCCTTGGTATCTAAAAGTTTAAGCAATCGTGATTTTTTCTCCATATAAAAATACGTCAAACTTTGGTTTGTACACGTTCTCAAGCCTATTTTTTGGTGTATCGTAGTGGAATGAAAAAATAAGTATTTCAGTTTTTTTCTGGGGAAAACTCGATTCCCAAGTTGTTTGACCACTTTTCCAAATTGCTCAGCGTGGTTTGCAAAGGATTTTGAAGACCTACGATGTCTTTGCTAGCGACAGACACAACACCGTCGTCTAACAATTGCCTTAGGTTGCAGTTTGGTGCAAGACATGAATCGATATCATTTACATCAAAGTTGTATAAAATGGGGCTCAAACAGTACCCTTGTGGTAGTCCAAAATAACGGATCCGTCTTGTTTGAGCGAGACCATTATCGAAATTCATTGCCTTTTCAGAAAGGAGGTTGCAAAAGTAAGCGTTTTAGTTAAGGACTTGACCCCGCGTTTTGAAGTTTTAGACCTAGTATGCTAATCGATACTGAGTCAAATGCCCCTTTTATATCTAGAAATACAGAGGCCAACATATCTACGAGTATGTGCCAGCTATATTTCTGAAACAAGAAGCGCCAAACAATCGTTTGTATCCTTACCTTTGCGAAAACTAAATTGGGTACTGGACAACAAGTTGTTAGATTCCAACCAGTTGTCCAATCGAAAAAGAATCATCCTCTCGAATAACTTGCGCAAGCACGATATAGGATATAGGTCTGTAAGACCCGTGCTCTGATGACGGTTTGCCGGGTGTCAAGATGGCGACTACTTTCACCTCTCTCTATTCTTGCGGGACTATATAGAGATCTATCATTTTGTTAAATATCATCAATACCCGCTTCTTCGCCACGTCTTGAAAGTTTCGGAGAAGACTACTCCTATTCTTATCCAGTCCGGGGGAAGAATTATTGCAAGAAAGGAGAGCTAGGGATAGCTCGACCATGGAGAAAGGTGCATCCAAGCTAGGAATCACTGCAAGGCGCATATTGTTTAAATTTCTGTGCTGGAACTAAGTCTGGACAGACTCTTTCGGCGAACTGAAAAAGCCAGTCTCCTGAAAATCTTTCGCTTTCATTTGTAGCGGAATTTGGGGCAAGTGTGCCATACGGGGCAAGAGTGCCACCAAGCATTTTTCCTTAAAAACTTTAATTTAATGATCAATTGTGTATACAGTTGGTTGCTTTCCAATGACTAGGTATTCTGAGCCTAATTTCTTCATATAGACCAATCGATATTTCCCTTTGTTTTAAACTGATTTATATTGAGTTTCAAAAGTGAGCAGAATATTATAATTTTTTAATCCAACCAAATAAGCTCTCAAAAATCGTGCGAACAATCAACCGAGAAAATATTTACACCACCGTATAGCTGAGAAAACGTGAAATTTTTTGTGGGGTTAGTTGAAAAAAAAATTCTTTTTGTCACTGAAAAATTCAATTTCAAAAAAGTTACAACTTTTGGGGCAAGTGTGCCATCTCTGTTTGGGGCAAGTGTGCCACCATCTTTCATAGGCGCGAGCTGTCAAAAATGTAAACATTGTTGTAGCGTGCTGCAGAATGGTGCGCTATTGTGAGCGGATTCCACCCCGGAAAAACAGAACAGTAACAAACCATATTGTGGTACAGTTGGTGGTCAAAAAGGGTTCATTGAGGACTAAATACATGTAGGAATACATATACTAGTGGTATAAACGTAATAATTTCCAATTATCTAAGAAACACGGTTATTTTAACCAGGTGGCCGTCTTGCCCCATACGAGTGGCACTCTTGCCCCATAGCCCAAAAAACAACGTCTTTTTGGACCCTTTTTAAAACGCTTCAAAAACTGTTTTGTTTGCACTTTTTTCAAGCGAAACTCATTTATAAGTGAGGAAATAGATGTAAAATGGTTATGAGATTTAAATCGGCTTTTGAAAAACACGTTTTAGTGAGTTATAACTTGAAATGCTTAAGGTGGCACACTTGCCCCAAGTTCCGCTAATTGTGCTGTTTCGCATCCTTCTACCCATTGTCCACAACGCACGTAGCGAAGTGTCAGGCGGGAGATTTTGGCAAATTTGCGCCAGAATCCTCTCTTTTTCGCTTTAAAGTAAGTTTCTACATGTTCTCTCCAGTGCCTC
Source organism: Anopheles merus (assembly GCF_017562075.2). Classification (NCBI taxonomy): domain Eukaryota; kingdom Metazoa; phylum Arthropoda; class Insecta; order Diptera; family Culicidae; genus Anopheles; species Anopheles merus. The sequence goes on from NC_054083.1 coordinate 10,139,160, forward strand.
ATATTTTTCGAATAAGGCAATGGAGTCATGGAGTTTATATTGTCCAAATGCCTTTCGCTTGGCTACGTGTGCAGTTTGGCAGTCTCTGTCCCACCAAGGAGGGGGAGGTTTGGTATGCGTCCTTATTTGGCGGGGCTCTCTTGTTTGGGCTGCAAGAGCGCACTCATTTTCACAGTCAACGAGATTTTTTTATTCGACTAGTGGTTCAAAAATGGATGTCACAGATGACAGCCTCACTGAGATTATTGCGTTGTATCTCGCCCAATCAATATTCCTTGTCATGTCGTAGTTGCCAGGTATGCTATTGATTGGGCGCCTTCCTCTAGTGATTTTCATTTTAATTGGTAAGTGATCGCTGCCATTAGGGTCTTGGATAACCTTCCACAGAGTATCTAGAGCAAGCGACAGTGAGCATAGAGACAGGTCTATTGAACTGTCACGCGCCGAAGGCCCTGCCACTCTAGGAGCATCGCCGGAGTTTAATATTACCAATCTATGGTTGTCCCAAAAGTCCCTAATGACTGGAGCACGTGGGTCGTCTCGTGTGCATCCCCAGTCGTATTCATGAGAATTGAAATCTCCCAGGATGAAAAAAGGTGTTTTCATATTAGATGCTATTATTTCAAGATCCTTTTAGATTTTCTCAAGTTCAATCTCGGCTTCCGGTGGGATATATACAGATGCAAAGGATGAATCAAGATCGTTTATCTTTGCCCGGATTGCGACACATTGGATAATTATTAGTGAGGGGAGGGATATTCAAAAAAATTATATGTTTTTTCGTACTCCTATGAATACTCCCCCACCACGCATAACTCTATCTATAGTGTTTCGATCTTGGCGTACAATAGTATATGAGTGGAAGGAAACTTTATCAGGGGAAAGCCAAGTTTCTGATAGGACAAATACATCTATGTTGTGTTTGTATACCTGTACTTCAAACATATCTATTTTTCCAAGAAAACTTCTACAATTCAATTGGAGTATGTTAGCCATGGACGGGTTAATGTTCCAATTGTACCAACGAACTCAAAGCAGGCCATTGTCCAAGCCATTGCTTTATTGCGCTGTTCAACATTGGTCGTGTCCTAGCAATTATGCTTTTCAATGGATCTGGAAAAGCAAGCGCTGTAATCAATGAGTCGCGCTGATATGGATAGCGACTGAACCTTTCGTCGAGGTTTCTTTTTTGGATCTGGCTTGGGCTGGAGATTTCGGAGGAGGGAAGGAGAAGGGAGTGATGGAAGATCCTCGTCTAGCAAAAGATTGTTAGGTTTTCTGGGACGAAGGGCACGTGCTAGACTAGTTGGTGCCTGGAGAGAAGTTGTTTTCTTCTCATAACTTTGAGAAGCTTTCTTCTCTTTAGGAGTCGTAGCCTTCATAGGGGTTTTCCTAGGGCGACGACGATTCACGGATCTTTTCCCTGTTATTATCACCTCCGAGATTTTAGGTACTGGTTCCTGGTTGACCGATGTGAGCTTTTCAGCTAGCACGCTGTATGTGTTTTTGGTCGAGCTACCATTCGCTAGAACTGCAGCATATGACCCACGAGCCAATTGGTACTGGGCTTTTTTTAAGTTCATTTGGCGACTTCTTGTACACCGGGCACTCTTTTAGTTCATGCCAATGATTTTTACATTGAGCACATTTGAATGGCACTGCAATCCGATGACGGATGTTGACCTTGGAATTGAAAACATTTAAATTTGTTGCTGCAAAAATCTTTTGTATGACCGATTTCACTACATTTCTCGCATATTGGAATCTTGGGAACAAAGGGTCTTGCAATAGGAATGCGAGGCCCTTCACGCACCAAGAAACTAGGAAGTACAGTTCCCTCAAGCGTAACGCGCTTTGATTTTGTTTCCGTGTACGTCTTTTGCCCGTTTACTGTGGAAGAGGTGTAAAGTGGTTTCACCGCAATCACCCTCACCCCTGAAGTGGAAAGAGTCCGGAAAGCACCCATTCCCAACTTTAGCAGTTCTTCGGATGGAATATCCAGCTCCTCTATGACTCCTGCTACCTCAACTATTCCACCTGAGATATACAACAGGTAGTGATCAGTGAATTGTGGATCAGCTGCTATAGCGTTCGCCTGCATTCGGTCGCTAACGGTGATTCGTATCCGGTTAGTACGAACACGAAATACATCGGTTACCGCAGGATAGCTTTTATGCAGGGATGCAGTTATAGCCACAAGGTTGAGATCACTTTTTCTGGGCATCATGAAGACGCGAAAGTCTCCCCGGTAGCAAGAAGGGTATTCACCATGTCTTGCTTTGTCAGTCGACATTGATGTGACGGTGGCAAAAACTTTTTTGCAAATGGTTCCTTCTTCTACTACTACAGGTGCTTTCCTTTTCTTATGGGATAACGTAGTAAACGCTTCATCTGAGGAAATCGTTAAAATTTCCATAATGGCCATATTGGTCACAATAGTTGGAGGCACACAGATATAAGTATTTAATACAAATACCACGGGGAAAAAACAAAGTAAGAAAAAATAAAGAAAGAAAAAAAAAAACAAAATACTAATACGTGCAAAACTATAAGAACTTTGTCATCAATCTAACATCACGCACTGATATCTACTCATAAAGGCGGAGACGGTAACGGTACTATGTACACTCTACACATTCAGCACAATATACACATTTGCCACACAGCTTACGCTAGGCATGTGGTGCGTTATACGAAATACACTCGTTACACATAAGTAGGACTTCACACTCACAACCAGGACAAACAGTAATACTACGAAAATGGCAGTCGGTGAACTTTCGGCTTTGAGCGATTTCGATCTGTTGCTTTGGAGCGATCGTGATAACCATCCGATCGCATCGACGTTTGGAGATAGAATCAAAGCCAATTTTTCAACTACAAACAAAACTTTAGCATCGTGCTGTTAGGTATAGTGGACGCTAATTGCATTTTTATTTTTGCTGATGTCGGTTGTCAAGGGCGTATCTCAGATAGAGATGTCTTAGCAAACCGTGCTATACGAAAGGCTGGAGCGACGGGAGTTAAATATACCTGTTCCTGAAATTTTTCAAATTCCCTACAACATCGAGGTGCCATATTTTATTGGAGGAAATGCAGTCAACCAGCTTGGTGTACGGTTAGAAACAGAATGAATTGTATTTCATACAAAAACTTATAACTACACAAATTCATAGGTTACTATGATTAAATTACTCATAACCCAAATACGGCTTACTATAATTCCAATATATTTCTTTTTGGGTAATCAAGCCTTTGCATTTAAAGAATATTGCCTTTCAGCGGAATGCATGTAGCAAACTCAATTGAACGTTTGTTCAATTACAGACATTCACGCGCGCGTAGAATAGTTGAAAACGGTTTTGATATTGATGCAAAGCTATGGAGAGTTTTGTCAAAAGCCATGGAATTGAAACCAGATGTAGCGGAAAAAGTTGTCCTTGCAACAATACATCTGCACAATTTTAAACGCAGACATCTACTTTAGAACTATAATTCAACACTTTTTGCACGCTCTAGCAATACGGCATCTACATCAGAAGAATCTAACATTGAATCCACTACTTCAATGTTACCTCTTCGACATGTTGCTTTGAGACCGACTAGAGTGTTTCAAAACACCCGATTGCACTTGGCGCGGCATTTGAAATTAAACGATCCACTTCCGTATTCTCTACCACACTCTCGTAGAATATCTGAATGTGAAATTCAGCAGGCAACCATTACCGTTCTACATACACACTTTTTTACTTACCCTATTTAGCGTTCGACGCGGAACAACCGTGTCGTGCAGAAACGATATGGCTTCGTAGCCGTACCAAATATTCTGCAAGATTTTGCTGGCGCCTAAAAAACAGTATCAAAACACAAATAAAATATTATATTTTGAAAACAGCCTGGTAAATTAGTGAATTTTACTTACCGGAACCCGTTGTTTGGTTTCGTGCAATTTCATTTTTGGTGCGTCTGTATGTGTTCATCAAGTTTTTCCCTTTTTTCCTGGCCTTCCTCTGGTTTTTCTTCTAGCGTTGCTCCAATTTCTCGCCAAGCCTGGTGGCGGATTTCGTTGTTTTTATATTGCCGCTCGGAATCCTTCCACAGGCATTGATACGTTCCAACCAGCTGGATCAAGTGCAATGCCTTTTCTGTTGCTTGTATTGTCTAAAAACAAAGAAATGATATGACTATGATGATTATTTATTTGGGAGAACAAAAAAACTTACGTTTTATTTTTATTTTTATATGAATCAATGATTGTTTCCATGTCGAATTAATCTGTCGATCCTATCTTTGACCGGCGTACCGAATATATCTGCCTTGGACGTTCCTAAGAAAACTGATAATAATGGCCACAAATGTGTGCCCAAAAAAGATTTTTTCCTACTCGTTTTACCTACCGAGACACTTAGTTACTTACTTATCCGGTGCTACAACCGCTTTGTGGTCTTGGCCTGCCTCAGGAGTGTCTGAAACTGCTCACCGTCTCGCGCCTTCGTCTGCCAGTCCGTTATCCCGGCCTTAATGGCGGACGCCTCCACGCCATCTTGCCACCTCAATTTGGGCCTACCACGCCTCCTCTGTCCTTGTGGACGGCCTAAAAAGACTTTACGGGCTGGGTCATCCGTTTCCATGCGTATAACATGGCCAGCCCACCGGAGCCTGGCGAGCTTTATACGCTGTACGACAGTGAGGTCGCCGTACATCTCGTATAGCTCGTCATTATAGCGGCTCCTCCATTGTCCTTCCACACATCTTATTATGCCAAGTATCTTTCTGAGCATCTTCCTCTCGAACGCGGCTAGGAGGGTTTCGTCAGATTTGGACAGTGTCCATGTCTCAGAGGCGTATGTGAGTACTGGTACTATATAGGTACTATATAGTCCCAGCTTCGTCCGTCGTGACTGGTTCTTTGAGGTGAACTGAATTTTCAGGCTGTAGAATGACGAGTTGCGCGCAAGGATGCTGGCTGCCAACCGAACTTCCATGCTGTTGTCGTTGCTGACCTTTGATCCCAGATAGGTGAATTCTGGGACGACTTCAAACGTGCCGTCACCTATCTGTACATCAAGCCTACGTAGATGCTGATTATTTATGGGTAGGCCTGCTGATGTTGCCACCATCAAATTGGTCTTTGCCTCGTATACAAAGCCTATTTAAATTCCTTTGGTATATAAATTTATACATATCACTTATACAAAAATAATAAACTTATGGGTGTTGGACCGAATATGTAAATACAGTATTGTAAGATATCTAGCTACTTTTATAAGTAGCTGGTTTTCTATTTACTCTTTAATGTTGATCGTATCGTCAAGGGACTGCATAGCCCACTCGAACCTGCTCTTCTACGTATACATATACATATAAATACAGAACACGCAAGTTAGTTGTTGTTGTTGTTTTATTTTTGTAAGAGGCTTTTTAGCATTCGTCTCTCGTATTTTAAAATTCAGAAATCACTAATACTATTTGAGATTAAAAAAAACGAATTATAAGTTCAAGAAAAAGAAGAAAAAAATACAAGAGTTCTTATGGTAATGGTGAAAGGTGAAAATGTTTGTTAATTCTAATGCTTTTTCCATATAAGTTATGTTTTTATAAATATTTTTATCCATATTTGCTACACTTGTTTGTAGAGATTAGTTTCCTTTAAAAAATTCAAAAGTTTTTCAAGTCTGTGTTTCTTCCTTTCTGCGGAATATCCAAAACAATTAATTAAAATGTGTTCCACCGTTGTATCACATCCACAAAATGGGCAGATTAACGGTGATTCCTTTTTTATTTTGTATGTATGTGTAAGTCGGGTGTGTCCAATTCTCAATCTTGTCAAAACTTTTTGAACACGCAAGTTAGTGATTTGTTATACTGATACGGGTAGCTTGTTCCATCGCCGTGGTACCGGGCTCGTAAATGTCGCTAATAGAGTTTAGCGACCGGATCATGCAGATCATGGGGTCACGGGCACCAAAAGAAGTGATCTGGCTGGTACATATAGCTGAACCCACGAGAGCAGCACAGGACAGTCAATACTCCCGTTAAGAAGCTCGGTGATGAATGTCAACCTGGCATGCTGAATACGGTCTGCGAGCTTAGGCGTGTTGTCCTTCGCTGAATTGAATCTAGTCGTGCCATAGCCTGAGTAGATGAAGGCCACCACACAATGCATGCGTATTCCAGCAACGGTCGAACAAGAGCACAGTAAAGCGTCTTGATGCACAGGGGGTCACGGAGCGCACGCGTCATGTTTCCAATTAGTCCTAGCATACGACGCCGTATGCTCCGATGTTTCCGATCATAGATAGACGCCGAGGTCTTTGGCACAAAACACCCTTTCAAGACTTTGTCCGTTTAGCATATTGGTGTTATGTGCAGGCGTACGAGATCTACTGAATTTGATGGCAGCACACTTCTCGATGCTGAAAGTTAAAGCGTTCCGTTTGCACCAGGTTTCGAAGTCAATTAAGGAAACTTGAAGACGCTGATGGGCTTCGGGATTCCAGATCTCACGGTAGATTTTTGCATCATATGCGTATAAAAGGCAGTTGGAGTCGGCCAGTACCCAGATCACGTCTTTAATGTAGAGCAGTAACAGTAGGGGGGCCAGGTTACTGCCCTGTGGTACATCGGAAGAAGCGCGGATATGTCTGGACAGATGTTGACCAAGTCTGACCGCGTAGCATCGATCGGCGAGATAAGATTTAAACCACAATACCAGGGAAGGTGGCAATCCGAGTATGTCACGCTTAGCAAGAAGCATACTGTGGGAAACACTGTCAAAGGCCGCCTTAATATCCGTGTAGATGGTATATAGGATATGAAAAGGCGTTTCTTCAATCTGAAATCATATCTGACACCAAATCTAGATGGGTGCAACATATGTCCAGTAAGCTGTACCAGTTGTGCTAATATAAAGCATGCATTTATTATCTAGCATTTTAAAACTTTTTAGATGCGACAACCATTTTCGGTCAAAGCCTTCCTGTACCACTAATAGGCTTGGCTTTCAGTAACTTAAATGCCCATAGGAGGATAATCATCCCAGCGTATGTAGGCACGATCCATTCGAGGTTTTTACCCATGCCGGTGTTATTGAGTGGTACGAGTTTTTGTGTGTTTCTTTCGTTCAGCGATCGCTCACACTCGCTGCGTATTTTTTTGTTATCTAAAGCTAAACAAAAAAAAACAAACACGGGTAGATCTTTTTTCATCACTTTATTGAAACATTTACATAACTTTACACGATTTCACACATTTACATACACAATATTAAACTAAAATAAAATCGATCGCTCCATCGATGCAAACGTTGAAGTGGCCGAATATCTACGTAGATCCTGTTGCACATGTTGATTGCTGTAAAAAAGGTATGAAATGAAGCTGCGCGATGTACATAACATGCATTACGAATCATTCGTGTGACAGTCGTTTGTTTAACGGTGGCATAGGACCAGTCGTTAAGAGCGTATGCGATACAAATTAACAGTCGTTTAATTATACAGCTCGAATTTTTTCCCCGTGTTTGCCTTTATGCGATATCGAGCAGTCGTTAACTGTTTTGACGATCTTTATTTTAACAGGAATGAACAACAAATGAACTCGGTTAAACCAAAATGAACTTTAAACGACTGTTAAAATGTGTTCATTTATTCGCGATGCCGGCTAATATTGAAGCGGCAAAGGCCGGAACAGAGTGATCGGAAAGAACGAATTGAACGGAACGGAATGAACAGAATGAACGGAAAGAACGGAATGAACGGAAAGAACGAAATGAACGGAATGAACGGAACGGAAAGAACGGAAAGAACGGAATGAACGGAACGGAACGATTTTGTATAAAGGATCGGAAGGGAACGGCCTACATAAAGAACGGAACTTTTATACTAGGTTCGGACCGGAACGGCCAACATTAGTTTCTACACAGTTTTGACACTAACACAGATACAAATGTGTAAATGTGTAAATGTGTGCGTTTAATTTCCGCCAGCGCGCTCAGTTTGATCTGCTCGCAGCGCTGTGCTGATATCGGTGTCTCGCTTGCACTGCTGCACCGAAAGTTCCTCTGTGTGCTCTCGTTCTTGCTACCACACGAAATCGTCAGTACTTTCAAGGATCCGCAGCAAGCAGTCGTACGTGTGGCAGTCCTTAGACTAGGACTTTAGGACTTATCCTGGACGCTTGGTGTTATAATTTTGTTAAGTGTTCAAGTGTACAAGTGCTGTGCGCATTGAAATGAAGTTGCGCGAATGATTCGTAATGCATGTTATTTACATCGCGCAGCTTCATTTCATACCTTTTTTACAGCAATCAACGTGTGCAACAGGATCTACGTAGATATTCGGCCACTTCAACGTTTGCATCGATGGAGCGATCGATTTTATTTTAGTTTAATATTGTGTATGTAAATGTGTGAAATCGTGAAAAGTTATGTAAATGTTTCAATAAAGTGATGAAAAAAGATCTACCCGTGTTTGTCTTTTTTGTTTAGCTTTAGATAACAAAAAAATACGCAGCGAGTGTGAGCGATCGCTGAACGAAAGAAACACACAAAAGCATACGAAAGGATGCTCGCGCCCGCTGCGCAAATTCGAGCAGTTTCCTGCGCAGGAAATGTACCAAAGCCTGCGCTGGCCAGCGCAGATTTTGGCTGGTCTCCCGCGCGGGACTTCAGCGATCTCTGCGCTGGATCGCGCAGTTCGGGCAGTCGGACTAGACGGAGCGAGAGGGCGAATGGGACAACGTGGTCCATCTCTTACTAACAATTTAAAAGGACCAAAATTCAAATGTGGTGGTGCAAAAAACTGTCACAGCTGTTTGTATATATTTAAATGGAAAAAAAATAAATAACTAGCTGATCTGTTATTGGCGGATGCTCTTCTGGTACTTGGTATGCGCGCGTGTGTTGCTTTTCCCCTTTGCCTGCCTGCGCAGGTATATTTCTTTACCTCCCCTCCTCGCTCCCGGGTGTATTCTCGTACCTCACCCCCTCGCCCGAGGTTATTTATTGCGCGTACGTTGCGCTCCTCTCTATCACATCCTTCTCAAGTGTTGAACAAGTGTATACGTGCTAGCTAGCCTCCTCACACCAACGATCAGAGTACTGTTGTGTTATTTGTGGTTGCGGATTAGTAACGGATATATTGGTGAGTTGTATATATATTATTTATTCGTGGTTTTACTTACCGGGTGTAGTTTCAATCGATGGAGTGTTCTGCTCTCGGTGATCTTCCTTCATGCCGGTTCCGTGTAGACCATTTGACCGCGGTTACCATTAACGTGTACGATTCTAATTCAATTTTTTTATTTCTCCTAGCAAACAATGAGTTCTGATAAGAAAATTTTCATCACTGGACCCGTGCTGCCGCTCGATGAGGCAGATTGGCCGACATTGGCCACAACCACCACCACCACCATCACCAGGACTACCGCCGCCTCTGTCTCCGGCAGCACCACCTCCAGCCTAGGCACCTTCGCGGTCCCGAACCAGTATGTCCGACCATCGACCAAGCGTCCGACGGTCATGACAGCGGAGGGCTTGAATGAGTATAAGAGGCGGAGAGAATTGGGGGAATCATTTGTGCCACCTCAAAGTAGCGGTTCCCATGCCGTTCCCATCCCCACCGTCTCCGGACAGGAATCCCAAAGCGCTGGTTCAAGTAAAGTCAGTGCCGTGAAAATTATGGGTTTTCAATTTGCGACTACCGCAGGCTGGCTCGCCGCTGAGCAAGCACGCCCCGTAGCAACCGAGTCAGTTGCAACGACGTCTCGATCCGGCCTGCCTACGATCAGGTAGGGGGCACCGTTATACCTATCCCGGTTGCAGCAGCCCGCTTCAACCGCCGCTCGGGCCATCACCGATCCCATCGTAATTCGGACCGCTGCTCCCATCGTAACTCGGACCGCTGCTCCAATCGTAATTCGGGCCGCTGCTCCCACCGTAACTCGGACCGCTACTCCCATCGTAACTCGGACCGCTGCTCCCACCGCAACTCGGACCACCACCGCCTCAACCGCCGCTCGGGCCACCACCGTTTTCACCGCAACTCCCACTGCCGATTTCACCGCATCACGGACCGTCGCTCCATTAGTCCCTGTTGATTCAGCCACCGTCTCCGATTTGTACCGGTTGATAACCGAGAACGCCAACCAGTCAGCCAAGCAGGCAGCCGACATAAATCGCCACTTGGACGTTTTAACGGCGCAAAACGAATCCTTGCTGAAAGAGGTCGCTGTAGTCCGGAAAACCACGGCTGTGTTGGAGGCCGTGGTAAACCGAATGCAGCAAACTCTATGTAGCGATGAGGATGGAAGTTTGCGTTCCGTCCCGGAGGACTTCACGCTGCAGCCTATACGGTCGGAGGACGAGCTGAACGACTTGGAGAGAAAGTTGAGCGACAAGTAATATATGAGGAATTGCGTGAGTTGGCCGCACTGCAACATCACGTCCAGACATATGGACAAGCGGCTGAAGCAGGTGAAGGAGCTGGTACTGGATGCCACATTTGTGTTGAGATGCCGTTGGTCTGCGAGGAACGATAAAATAGCGATGTCCCATTTCCCGAACGTATGTGAGCTGTTCCGAAGATCGGCATCATGGGCGAATTCGTCCATAACAACAACATTACGTTAGCAACTTTTTCATACGCGTATTGCGATACGTAAAATAAGCCAGTTAGTTTGAGTAAGGTTAAGTTTAAGTTTAAGATAGTTTAGTGACAACATTTCATTAGGTTAGTAAATTAATTTCAAAGTTAAGTTAAGTTAGTTACAGTTAAAAACATATACATTAAAGTATTAAAAGAATGTAAATATATTATGAATATGACTACGAAAATAACATTTTGATTCTTTCACAAAACAACTAACCAAAACATGCTCACTATTCGCCCGATTGATCTGAAACACAATACACAAAGTTGGGCTAAGGGAGAGATACGGGAAGAGGCATATTTTTACATTCACAATTCTCCTTTCACCTGTGTAACTAAACTATTTCTCATTATTTACCCTACCCTAAAGTACAAAACACAAAGCTGGTTATATTTTTTCTTTAAGGCTTCATTAACATAAGTGTGTGTCAACGGTACAAATGTGTACACCCCTGCCCGCGCTGTCTGCACTGATAATCTGTAGGGAGCTTTAACAGGCGCAAGTGCTCCGACACTTGACGTTGTTGCCGGCGTGGCAAGTAACACGGCAGGCCAGAGAAGCCGTTTATCCACAAATCGATCAACTTGGCCTCCACGCCCTTGTACAGTAGGTGCATATCTTCGGCCGACACAAAATCGGCCACGATATCACAACCTAATAGTCTGGTAAGGGGAGTGCGTTTGTTGACGTGTGACGGAAATTTGTCATCGCCAAAGTCGCTGTGGTTTCGTGGCTGGCGTTCCGCATCATACGCGAAGTACATCCGGTGTCCGTCCAACAACCCTACGATCGTGCACTTCTGGCACCCGCTGTATGCATTATGGCACCCGCTGTATGCATTAACACCTGCAAGAAAATGAAACGAAAAATAATTAGAAATAATGCATAGTACCGTATTTCACTGTGCGTGTAAAGCGGACACACATTCCACTGTATATGTAGAAGGCACTTCATCAACAACCTACCTTTCATGAATGCACGTGCTGGAACATCTGCTATGATAGCATGCGGGGCTACCCAGTAAAAGAGGGTTCCAATTACCAGGCCGTTCATAAAAAGTGGTTTATTTCGTCCACGAACTGATCCAAAAACTCCTCGAGGATTAACGGTTTCGATTCGCCACAAAAAATCGCAACCATCATCACCGGAGTATTTGGCACGTTGTGAACCTGCATCAGGATGGGCCAGAATTGGGACCAGCTGCTTTTGTACAGCGACAGGCCGTCCACAAAAAAATTCAACTCAAACCCCTCCTGGGTTGGCTGAACATCACTGGAACGACACAAAAAATGGGATTAACACTTTACCAAATGCACGGTTAGTTTAATATTCTTACCGAAAGTACGAAAGAAGGCATTTCCCCACACCCTGGTACCACAGCGTCCCCCCTGCGATAGGCGTAATGGCTGTCTCCGGTGCTCTGGACGCGGGCGTGTTCATTAACGTCCGAGCATCCTTGGCGTTGGGAAAATGCTGCCGCAAATGACCCAGCAAAAGGTTCAAACTACGATGAGTTTGCCCAGTTTGCAGGGCCCACAGCCGCAAACCTTCCTCGCACGAAAGAACTTCGTACGGTTAAACGATTTGAGAATCTTTGTCGATAAATTGAGCAGTCATTGCACCAAAGCTGTCGTGATTGATTGGTCCAGATATCAACAGTGATGGACATATGTGACGCTGAATCTAGCTTCAATTTTACGGCTTCAAGTGCTTCACTGTACAACCGAGAAAGAGCAGTGTTTGAAAGAGTTTTGCGACTTGCCAGGTTGTTTGGACATGCATTTTTCATGAATTTTATAAAATGCTTATCTTCTACGATTGAAAAAGGATAGTACTCCTTACATTTCATTGGAAGCAAAGGATGATAGTGCTCTTGCTTTTTAGATGCGGTTATTGGCTTAGTGGAAGATAAATATGTTGAAATTGGGCGAGTGTTACTGCCTGACTGGGTTGATTCCATTGCTTCCACGGTCGGAATGGTTCGGCTTACGGGGATCGTAGGATGTTTACGATCTAAGTGACGCCTTTGTAGTGTAATCATAAATGTAATCTTTTGCTTCAGATTCCATGGGTAGATCGGCAACTTCCACGGCATCGGGCTACACATTCCCGTATGATGAAGCTGTAATGTGTAATAATATTAAATAGCAAATTATTGCTCTGCTTGTATTTTCCATATTTCATTGTTTAACACTCTGGGCACTGTGTGGCTCGCTTTGGAATCACAGCTTTGTTCACTCTCCTTCTCTGTGGTCAGTTAGACGTTTCTCTATCGATGGACGATGCCGTCGAGCTCATTTTTCGTTCATAGCTATGGTTTTTGAAGAAAAACAAAAGCTAATTTATTGTGATGTTATTCTACAAAAAATTGGTATTATTTAGGAATAAAATGGGTACATGACCAACTATAACGACAGGATTTTCCGAGCGAATCTAGAAGAAAGCAACGAAAAAGCCGCATCACAGTTGATTTTATAGGACTGTTTCTAAATTCCCTTAAACTGGTGCAGTTTAAGGGAAGTTTAAGGCTCCAGTTTAAGGGAATTTGCTCGAATTCCCGATTATTCGTGCTCGAAAATGTCAATTGGGTCAGCAACTCTCAGTAGAGCGTATTGGAGCGGGAAGAAAGAGAGAGAGCGCATATTGCGGCATCGTACGTGAAGATCAGAAAGACCCGCTGCGCAAAGCGATCGAAAACTTCCCAGCCTTTCGCCCAATGTAGCTAGAGAGCAAGAACCAATAATGATAAAGCGTGGTGAAAGGATGGGGAAGAGGGGAAGGAGAAGACCGAAATGGACGAACTAAATGGCGGAGCAAAAAAAGGTCAAAAATTCAAAAATATTGGCGCCCATTTTTTCCTTCGCTTCTTCTCCCTCCTCCTTCCCCTCAAGGAGGATTTCATATCCGCAATAGGATGTCCAAATCATCGGCATTCTTGGTAAGAGAGAGGATAGCTTAACGTCTTGATTTCACTGCCGGTGCTGACAGTGCTGACCACAAAAACGTAGCGCCTTACGGGTACGCGATAGGTGGTATGATCACCACACGTCCAATACTAGCACTCTCGCACAGTGCGCTCTCTATCTCTGCACAGAGCGGAAGTGCTAGAACTTTTGTACAGTGCGCATTCTGAGCACTACACAGTGTTCCGTGCACTTTCACGCAGTGCGTATTTTGAGCCCTTAGCGGAAATGTAGAAAAAGCGGAAACCTAACGGGATTAATAGTATGAAATAACCTGAAAGATGATTTTGCACTACAAATGATTGTGTATAAAAAAAGTTATTTATATTTCTAATATACAACAGGATCTGATGATTGCTCTGAAGTAGGCAACTGCAACAAACGCTGTTTCACTCTCATCGCAAAATACGTGTAGCTCTATCTTCTCGATCTCAGTTGAAAGTACTCTACCGAAGTAACTACGAGGAATTAGACATGCCCCCTCCTCTTGCACATTTTTCAAACGATTCGGAGGCAATATTCGAGTCCCAATCACATCCGTTTCGCTTTAAGTCCTGAATCAGCATCTTACCTCGAATAGTGATTGGAGTAATCAGATCCACCGGGTCGATTGTGATGAGCGTAGTGATAACTTCGCTTCGAGGGATGAAATCCATCAACGATGAACCTTTGATGATCCGCGTCTGACAGCACACTGAAGCAAAAAAAAACATCGTCTTTTGATCTACAACTAATGCCCATAACACGATCATATGTGGTGCTCTGATCGCTTTAAAACTGCATCGCTGCTTTCTCGCTCCTCTCTCAACCGCTAGATGGCACCATAAAGGATAGGGAATAGTAAGATGACAACGTAGGGATTGAACGTCCACTAACCAGAGATTCGAGCGATAGAGATTGAGTAGTAGCGATAGGAGAGCAGGGATAAACGATCGCACCGGGCGATCGTCTCTCTTATCATTCCGACCGCCAAAGTGAACGCTCGTCAGGTTTCTTCCGTTCCGTCAGATTGTGCGTGATAATAAAGTTGGTGTACGACCTAAAATCCCAACAGCTCAAATGCCGGAGCACCTGTAGTCACTCATTACATATGAAATGACAGTGCAGCAATTGTGTGATCAACTGGTGACGGCGAATGTGGAAGATCACCTGAACAACTCCATGTTGTTGGAAAGCGACCCTCTTATACTCACGGTAGCATTCCGTTCTGGGTGAATGTCTTTGAGAAACTTTTCATATTGTGGTGACATCGCTAAGAGCGCTATCTTTCTGGACGGTAAGATGCGTTGTTGGGTTGGTATACAGTCAGTCCAAAAAGTATTCGTCTAGCTGAATATTTTGCAGAAAAAGGAAAATTATGGCTGTGGTGAATTCCGCTCATTTTCACTTTATTTTCTGTGATTCTTTATTACAATCCGTCTTGCACAGCCAACAGCTCTCTTCGAGATCAATCACAAGACTGAAGTTTTCGTCGTTCTGCTTCCTCTGTCGCCGTATGTTTTCGCCCTGCTCTCCGGTTTCGCTTCTGTCATCTCTCAGCTTTTCGGGTGCTCCTTTGTTTTTTTAAATTGAACGTTATTGCGCAGCTTGTACTTTCATATCGCAAGATTATTCGATTCTCATTTTAATAAATTTATTTCTCGACCGATCCTTCTTTCGGACGCTCAGTTTTAGTGTTCCTTTATATTTGTTTTGTCTTATATTTAATCCCTAGTACTAATCCCTACAGTGGCCACAATAGGCAAGGGGCGTTAAAAGTCGGCGTTAAAGGCGTTAATCAATACACACGTACTGCTATAAAATGCATTTAAATAGTGCAATAACAACTAAATTAAATAGAAAACTAAAAAAAAGTTGTCTGATTGGCACGCAAAAAGTATTCGTCTGTGAGACTTATGGCGTAATATGCGTAAGAAAACAAAGACTAAGGAATGTAAAAATGTCTTGATCTTGTTTCTTATTGCATTTATGACTATTGGTGACTACTTGCACAACGCAAGAACTCATTTGAACTCCAAAAAAGTCGTATTTTCGACCCACACATCCTACAAGACTTGTTTCAATTATTTTCTGGTAGAAATATTGCATTTCCGGGCCACGTGGCCAAGTTCCATGGAAAATTGGCAACTTATATCATATTGAGAGTCTATTAAATCATTTTCATCAGTTTGGTTTCAGCAGGTTTGGTGTTTCGGGCAAATGACAATGCTCTGTTGTATGTTCTCCAGTTCGACGGTTCTTGAAACAAGTGGTATTTTTTAAATACAATTTCTCAGAACTGGCATCCAAAGTACTTAAGGACTGCAAGAATATATTTCCCCATCTCGTTTCCTTTTAATTTGAATAATTTTTCTAGCTAACCTTTCCTCAATGAGCCCTGGTATAATGACACCATGGTGCTACCGTTACATGAGATTTTGTTGCTGCATTTTAGTAGACTGTTTTCGCTCACGAGTTATACTTGATTTAATATGTTAGTACAGCCTAATTTGAAATGAATTTTTGAATTACATGATGATGCTTATCAGATTTGACCACTTTCTGCGTATGTTATTATTCAAACAAAACATTTTTGTAACAACTCACCCATTCAACCAATTACATGACCAGCTACATTGAAATGCAGTATGACCCATCAACCAAATGTGACCCATATTTTTTCCTGTTCTTATTGGCCATCATAAAATGCATTGATTCCTGAGTAATATTTGATTTGTTGGTCATTAAACCGCTTCTTTCGTCAGACTAACCGTCAAGGATGGCTGCTTACATGGCAGTTAGTTACACTTTTTTTCTTTGGCACAACAACCGTGTTGTCGGTCAAAGCCTGCCTGTCTGACCATAGCAGGATAGCCAGTCCTACGTATGGGGGCACGGTCTATTCGGGGCTTGAACCCATCACGGGCACAACTCGTACGAGTTGACAACTGTACCACCAGACCGGTCACACAATTAGTGTCAGTAAAATGGCCAAACGCTGATCAAATGAAGGAACGAGGTCTCCCACACATTTTGTAACCTTCAAAAATGGATAGGATAGGTTATGCAGAAGTTAAAGATACGATTTTCGCCATCGTGCTCCATTCATTTAACTACTCCGCTTTTAATGACTCTCTGACCGCTTGAAGTGCAATTGAAAAAACAGAAATGCATTAGTTTCGATAGAAGTAACTAGCTGATTGATAATAATAAATTTACTCACGTCTAACGTAGTGCTTGGCCAGCGTAAATCATTAAAAAGCTAGATAGACGAATACTTTTTGCGCACCCATCAAACGACTTTTTTTAGTTTTGTATGTGTATTGGTTGTTATTGCACTATTTTAATGCTTTTGTAGCTATACCTGTGTATTGAGAGTCCCTTTATCAAATTCCATCATTACTTTTACCACCCCAAGTCTATTTCGGCCATAATTCGCCTTTTTCTGTTAAATACTCAGCTAAACGAATACTTTTTGGACTGACTGTAGGTCGATTTTATGCTGACGTTAAATTTCGCCAAGACGGTGGATACGCTCGATAGTGTTACGACAGTCATGTTACCCGGTCCATCGCTGAACACATACTGCCACAAATCTTCTCGGATGAGGAGGAATTCGACCTTTGTCTTCCAGACACTGTAATTACCTTCGTTGAGTTTTACAATTCGCAATCGTTCCATTTTGCTCAATCTTTATTTGCTTTCCTCTGGTTACAACGTTTTAAACCCCACTAATACTGGGACTACCTATTGGAAGCTACTGGTTTTAACTAGTGGAAAATACCGACTGATTTATTCTCTATTTAACTAAAGCCTACTCCACTCTGTTCAAGCTAGTGAGGTTGCTATGATCACAACAAAGCAAAGTTACACGCCCATAAGTAACAAATATCGCAAGAATGCGCATTTTTTTAACCATAATCCGTCGTTATCCTGGTCACGGAACCAGTGTTCAATCTTAGGATTACGGATTTGATGATTTCCCACGTTTCGGTGAAACTTTTTCTAGCGTTTTATGTTTACCGTGTGTTGTTTCACGTACCGCAAAATTAGAAGAGATTTAATTTCACCGAATCCATTATACTTATAACCTAATCGATCGTGCCCGAAAGCTCCATTTTTAACGAATGAACTTCGTGATTCTTTAAAAGGATCCAATTGAAAGGGTTTCCATGCCTGAGCCTGAACACGGTCTTAATCGCCTAATCTTAATCAATCATTCATTGATCGTTCGCAGTTAATAACCGCTTCACTTTTTTCTCTATTCTAGTCTTCCTTCATTTAGCATGTTAATTTTTCTCACTTAAAAGGCCTTGCAGTTCTTTGTGCTGAAGATGCCCTAGCTTTTTGAAAAGTTTTAATACATTGTCGAATTTCTTTATAGGTTTGTTTTTACATCGCCGTCAGCTGTCGCTCCAAGTACATTTAGCAAATAAATCTTTTGAAAAAATGATCCGAAACTCGTCATCAATTCTTAAAAGTGTATCTAACTCTTCTGTAGCGACCAGAGCGCCATCTGGTGTGCACACCTAGAACTATCTACCGAAAATGTTTAACGGGCTAGTTAGGCAGGGACTGCACACAAAGCTAGAGCAGGACAAACAGTGGCAGCATGCTTCACCGCAGCTATAAAAACGATGGCTTTCTCCATACACGTTCTCGCTCGTCTTAAACGTTTTAACACCGACACGCGCATATCCGTCCGGCTTTACCAATACATCCTTTTCTCCGGCAACTCTCGATCGAGTAACTTCAAATCCGCGGCTTAGTGCTCGTGAAAATTACTAATAAACCGAACTCTTGTAAAACGTAGTTTGCAAAGCGTGTTACGTATCCATTATTTAAAAAAGTAGGGACCACATTTGTGGCGCCCCTAAACTTCCAATTCGGTACCGTTGTTCAGTGGACTGAAATATAACTGTCGCCCACGCCTTTCTATGGAAGGGCCAACGGGTGCTTCAGCTGCTCTGCTAATTTTTTTTTAATTCTTTGAGATCTTTATTGTTAGACCGTATACATCTACTAACAGAACCCACTCCTGACAGCGGGGGGTTACCACTACCGGACTCCCTCCCGGAATTCCGCCCGTTTGGGCCTTTCTATTTATTTTGTTATAAACTTAGGTAACCGCATTTCCTTGTTTCCCCAACAATTATTGAGCAAAATAAAGTTCACATATTAGTTCAACAAAATCGTTCCTTTCCGTGAGCCGTGAGCATTGTCCAATCCCTAGCGAGTTTCTCCATATCGTATTCGGGTATGCCTCAGCGCGCAGAGGTGTTTTCCGAAGTGAGGGCCGCACGCTCATTCTCCGTAAGGCCAGTTCGTCTGTCGGCCAGCTGGGAACTCGGCAGCTCGTTCCACGGGGGAAACTGGGCCTCGACCTCCACGCTGCCTTGTTCCAGCCGCCTACGCCACCTTTCTCGACTGTTATGCCGCCTGTTAATCCGGCGCCGGTCCAGCTCTGCCGCCGAAGGTGAAACTGTTCCACGTCGCTGACGACCCTGCGGAACAGCTCCTAACTCGCCGGCCTGAAGTCTCCTGCGGTACTGCTGCTGCATGAAAATGTGGCGCAGTCGTCGCTTCTCCGCTGTCCTCGGGGAGGGAGGCAATCCCCGGCTGCGCGGGGGGATTGGTGGCTCTGGAGGGCTGGCCTCCTCCCCCTCGACCTCCCCTGTGGGTTCTGCTGCATCGTTGGCCTCTACGCGTGCCAACACGGCTGGTAGCAACTCGACCTCATCGAGCCGTTTCTGCCAACGCTGCTGCCCCATTCGCCGGGCGCTGCGGTTGCGCACCTCTCGTCGCCTCAACAGTCTCCGCTCTGCCTCCACCTTGTCCTCGGGCGGGCTGGATGCAGGGTCTGGCTGAGCAGTTTCAGCGGTTGCCAAAGCTTGCTGCTCCTCCCGCCAGTCCTCCTGCAAAACGGATAGGATCCGCCTAGCCGCTTGTTGGATGCGGTCCCACCACTCCGCATTCTCCAGCAGACGGCTACCGAGGTTGTCTTCATTAACACCATGCAGTAGTTCCAGGCGAACATCCGCGAAACGGGGACACACGAACAATACATGGGCCACCGACTCGACCGACCCTGCGCACCTGGGACATTCTGGGGACGGAGCAAAACCGAACACGTGCAGAAACTCGTGGACGAAGGCGTGTCCACTGAGATTCTGGGAGAGGTAGAAATCCACCTACCCATGCTTCCGTCTCGTCCACAGGCGCACGTCTGGCAGTTGTCGGTGGGTCTCGATAGGGGTCCATATTGGGCCCCACATTGTGGAACATTATGTACGACGGCGTGCTAGCCGTAGAGCTCCCTGAGGGTGCCTCCATCGTGGGATTTGCCGATGATCTGGCCATCCTGGCAGAGGGGACTACCCCGAAACTAGCCGCGGCGATAGCGGAGGAAGCGGTAGCAGCGGTGAACAGCTGGATGGAGCAGCATCACCTCTCTCTGGCGCCGGAGAAGACGGAGCTGCTGATGGTGTCCAGCAAACGCAGCGGCTACCGAAACATCCCGGTCAACATCTGCGGAGTGGAAGTGCGCTCGAAGCGGTCGATCCGCTACCTGGGGGTAATGCTGCGCGACCACCTATCATGGCGCCCACACGTTGAGATGGTCGCGGACAAGGCCCTTCGTGTGGTGCGAGCGTTGCGCGGCATTCGACACTCCATCAAGCCCAGGAGCCTTCCGCGGGTGCATGCTGGCTGCTATTTGGTCCAGCACGGTCAGGCCGATTGATCGAAGCGGCGCCATGTTGCCAACTCCGAGATCAGGCCACCTGACCAGCGGATGAACCGGGAACAAGGCGTCGACAATTCGCCGCAGTTCTGCTGGATCACGTTCCAAGGCTGAGCGGGCCCCCTGGAACCAGAGGAAAAGTTTCCGGTTTCGTCCTCCCTCCTGCTGTCGATCAAGCAAGAACCGGACGAACGCCTCGTTCTTACTCACACGAATGGCCTTCCGAAGGCTCTCCCTGACAGCTTGGAGTTCCGTTAGGAGCTCTTGTTCCGGCGGAATGGTCCTCGTCGCCATTTGCTCGTTCCTGGAGAAATCGTTGACCATCGACTGGATCGCTGGAGTCCACCAGTGAGCTGACCGACCTGTGTGGTCCTGCGCTGGGAAGACCCGCGACATTGTCTCGTCGCAGACGGTGGTCAGCGACTCAACCAGGCTCTCGACGCTATCGACTCGACCGGCAAAACCCGTTACA
This sequence comes from Anopheles merus, assembly GCF_017562075.2. Taxonomy (NCBI): domain Eukaryota; kingdom Metazoa; phylum Arthropoda; class Insecta; order Diptera; family Culicidae; genus Anopheles; species Anopheles merus. The sequence continues at coordinate 10,159,963 of NC_054083.1, forward strand.
GTCAGCGTTTTTTCGAAGAGCTGGGAGTCAAACTGACTGGTCTTCCAGCGTGTACCGGCGTTGCTTACTCGGGCCGGGCGCTGTCCACGTCGTGCTACCCGATCCCTCGTTGGTGGTGGACTCTCGCCAACCTCGTACCGGACGTATCGGTGGTCACTTAGCGTTGCCACGTCGGGCACGCGTCAGCCTCGGGCGATGTCTTCGCGCGGGTCGAGACGGCTGATGACACTGCTGGCGAATGTTACATCTGGTCGGCTGGGCGGGAACCGGGTTGTGGCCGCTCGGTTCCCCTTGAACGTTGGAAGGCAATCTGCCTTGTTCAAGAGCTCCAGCCCGAGGTTGTCCGCCAACTGGAGAAGCTCCAAGCCCTTCGGGCAAGTCCTGCTGCTTCCCCAGTCGAGGTGCATGGCGTTGAATGCCGTTTAATGCCTCCCACGTCGACTGCAACCACACCGAGGATCTGACGGTGCCTGATACGTTGTATCGGCTGCCGGTTGCCGTTAACGACGATGGCAACCATCTTACTCTCGTCCGTCACCCAGTTGCCGTTATTGCGCGGTACGCAATAGGCTTCGTACAGGAGCAGAACGTCGAGACCCTCGGTGGTCAACACGTGCAACGGCAGGTCCTGGGCGTTTTCGCAGTGGTTGGCATTAAACTGGATGATGTTCAGCATTGTCGTTGCGGGCCTGGACACATGGGGGCGGCGATTTGGTGTGGGCCGCCACATACGATGCACTTAGGGTCATTGGTGCATGCTGCTGCATGATGTTCTGCAGCTCCACAGCGTAGGCAAAGGCCCGAACGGTCCTCGTCCCGGCAATCTGCTGTGATGTGGCCACGCTCCAAGCAGCGGAAACAGCGAACCGCGCTTCGCTGCTGCTTTGGGTCACTGCGCATCAGACACACCAATCCGCGTTCGACGTCTTCTTTCGTGGCCAGCATGTCGAGTCCGGTGATCAGGACCTCGGCCATCTCCGTGATGATCCGGCCAGTGGCCAGTTCGCCCACCTCGTCCTGGATGCGCTGCAGCAACACAGCGGCGTCTGCATCCTTGTTTAGCGAGAGGCGAAGGAAGTCGTGGGACGTGCGGTAGCCCTGGTGGACTACCTTATTCTCCTCGGCCAATCGCGGGTTTAGGCGGATTTTTTCAAATAGTGCCTTGTACGAGACTCCCTTGGCTGGCTCAAAAATGAGCTGGTCCTGCCGAGGGCGTGCTGCGCGCCGTTGCTCTCGTCGCAGCTGCTCGCTGCGCTGCGCCTGTGCAGCAGTTAGCCGCTGTTCGAGCTGGCACCAGCCGTGTTGGCACGCGCAGCGGCCAATGAAGTAGCAGAGCCGACAGGGGAGGTCGAGGAGGAAGAGGTCAGCCCTCCAGAGCCACCAATCCCCCCGCGTAGCCGGGGATTGCCTCCCTCCCCACGAACATCGGAGATGCGGCGACTTCGGCGCAACTATATGCAGCTGCAGTACCGAAGGAAGCGTCAGGCCGGAGAGCTCGGAGACGTTCCGCAGGGTCGCCAGAGACGTGGGCGAATACCACCATCCGCAGCGGAGCTGTAGCGAAGACGGCTCAACAGGCGACAGAGGGAGAGAAAACGGCGGCTGGAGCAACGGCAAGCGGAGGTCGAGGCTCAGCCTCCCCCGTGGAATGAGCTGCCGAGCTCTCAGCTGGCCGAAAGAAGAAGCAGCCTCACGGACGTCGAGAGAGCGGCATAACATCGGCAAATACTTCCGCACGTTGAGGAGTATTGGAATATGATTTGGGGACACCCGCAAGGAAACGGAAAATGCTAAAGGCTTACGGAACGGCACTTATGTTTTGCGAAAAAGAATATCTTCCTCTGACTATTTTGGGGAAATATGAAAACTGAGCGAATTAAACTATTATAGTTGAAATAAAGAGAAAGGCCCAAATGGGCGGTATTCCCGGCGGGGGGGGGGGGGTCCGTTAGTGGTAACCCCCCGCTGGTAGGAGCGAGAAAACTCGATGAATTTAAAAAAAAAGACGTGGACCTTGGCTCGAGGAGCAGAATGCTCGGCTCCTCTAGCAAATTTCCGGCATGTACCAGCTGCTCCAAAAGGAGAAGGAGGAAGAGAAGCGTCAGGAGGAGAAGTTAGAGGCGCAGATCGAGAAGCTCGCCGCCGCACATCAGCGCGACAGAGATGTGCTGAATTCTCTCCTGGCGGCAAAGATCGGCGGTAGACAAATATCAGCTAGTCCGCGCCAGCCTCCTACTCCGCTGTTGCGCCGATCATCATCCACGCAGCAGCAGCAGCAGCAACAACAGCAGCCGCAGCAGCAGCAGCAGCGGTACCAGCACGAGCAGGAGCAGCCCCGCGCGTCAACATCGCGCGCAGTCATGCCGTCGCGCAGCAAGGAAGCCGCTTCAGAGGAAGTCATGCCAGGACTTACCTTCAGCGAGGTGGTACGCCGCAAATACCGCGGCCGGGCCACCGGTAAGCCTCGCTCCCAGCAGCAGCAGCGCCAGCCGCAGCGACAGGGGGTCGCTGGCTCGCAGCAACACCACCACCAGCAGCAGCAGCAGCAGCAGCCACAGCGACAGGCGGTCGCTAGCTCACAGCAGCAACAACACCAGCAGCGGCTAACTGCTGCACAGGCGCAGCGCAGCGAGCAGCTGCGACGAGAGCAACGGCGCGCAGCACGCCCTCGGCAGGACCAGCTCATTTTTGAGCCAGCCAAGGGAGTCTCGTACAAGGCACTATTTGAAAAAATCCGCCTAAACCCGCGATTGGCCGAGGAGAATAAGGTAGTCCACCAGGGCTACCGCACGTCCCACGACTTCCTTCGCCTCTCGCTAAACAAGGATGCAGACGCCGCTGTGTTGCTGCAGCGCATCCAGGACGAGGTGGGCGAACTGGCCACTGGCCGGATCATCACGGAGATGGCCGAGGTCCTGATCGCCGAGTCGCTGCTGCCGTTGCTGTTGCCGCCTCCGCCGGGCGCTGCAGTTGCGCACCTCTCGGCGTCGCATCATCCGTCTCCGTTCTGCCTCCGCCATATTCTCGGGCGGGCTTAATGCAGGATCTGGCTGAGCAGCCTCAGCGGCTGCCAAGTTTTGCTGCTCCTCCCGCCAGTCCTCCTGCAAAACGGAGAGTATCTGCCGAGCCGCTTGCTGGATGCGGTCCCACCACTCCGCACTCTCCAACAGGCGGCTGCCGAGGTTGTGTTCGTCGACGCCTTGTAGAAACTCCGCCCGAACATCCGCGAAACGTGGACACTCGAACATTACGTGGGCCACCGACTCGACCGACCCTGCGCACCTGGGACAATCCGGGGATGGAACGAACCAGAACACGTGCAGGAACTCGTGGACGAAGGCTTGTCCACTAAGTACCTGCGAGAGGTAGAAATCTACCTCTCCGTGCTTCCGTCCCGTCCACAGGCGCACGTCTGGCACTTGTCGGTGAGCCCAACGTAGATAGCGGCTGTTGTTGTTCGCCGCCACGTCGTCCCACTGCTGCTGCCACAGCTGCAGCGATGTCTCCTTCTCCTCCTGGCGAATCGCCTCTCGACTGCTGTCCGGGCTGGACTGCAGTCGATTGTAGCAGCGGGCGACTTCCTTCACCAGGAGGTGGTAGGGCAGTTCTCCGGCTAAAACTACCGCTACCTCGCAGCTCGTGGAGTGGAAGGCGCTCGTAATGCCCTGGGCCAGGGGGCGCTGGACGGGATCCAATATTCGTCTGCATCACTGTAGGTCCGTGGCTTCCGCCCAGACGGGTGCGCCAGCTGCTCTGCTATTTACAGTAGCGTGAGGTAAAGCTAAAAGCGTCGGTTGTAAGCTATGTTAACAAAATGGTACCTGAAGATTTTGTATTTATTTTAGATTCATAACACGCCTATGATAAACCAGAGAAAAAGGCACATCTTGTTTTTAGCTACAGGAATTGCTGTACATTGCTTCATCTCAAATGGATCCAGACCGATCATTGATGGTGGACCGATATCTTAACCCGGTAGCGGAATTGACGAATTATACTCTTCAGATGAAGGTAATGGTTGGATTGGTCTTGTCCTCCCACGACTCTTATTAGATTGTTCAGCAGCGTTTAGTGTTGCTTTCATTCTATTTTTTTTTTTTTTTCTTTGGCTCAACAACCGATGCCGGTCAAGGCCTGCCAACCCACTTGTGGGGTTGGCTTTCAGTGACATATTGATTTCCCCCCATAGCAGGATAGTCAGTCCTACGTATGGCGGCACGGTCTATTTGGGGCTTGAACCCATGACGGGCATGTTGTTAAGTCGTACGAGTTGACGACTGTACCATGAGACCGGCTTTCATTCTATATTGTTTCCGTAATGTAAACATCGCCAACGATGCTTCCGCTCCGGATGATGACGCTATCAAAGGTAAGTTATTTGGCACAGCTAAATTATTTCGAACAGTTTGTCTTATCGACTGCGCTGCTGCTCCGGACGACAATGGAACCAGCGATGTAGTGAGCGATAGCCGGATTGATCCATTCGCAGTTTGTTTTATCAACCGCGCTACTACCACGGACGACAACAATGCCGGGAAAGCCGGGAACGCGGGTTGTTTTGCCGGCAGTTCTGCTGCTCCGGAAGATGAAACAGGCGGAGAAAGCTTTACTGGTTCCACACTGGATACCAAAGATAATGCTGGCATTTGTTCGATAGTTGTTGTAGACTCCTTATATCGAAAAAGCCCTTATTTGATATAATCCAGAAAAAAAGCTTTTTGGTTGCCACTTACGTTGTAAATTCTCAAGAATTCGTTGCCAAAAATTGATTACGCAAATAACGTTTTTGCTTTTGATATAAATCTAGTATTTTAGAATTCTTCATTCCCTTATTTAATATGGATATTAATTTGATGATATGGAAAGTTGTTTGCAAGCGTTTATCTAAGAAAATGGAACTGATGTAGGGATCTGAAGGAGAGCATAAATATATCTTTTAGATTATTAATCCTTGAGTTTGTAAACATCTTGAGTTTATAGTAATCTTGGGTTTGTGAGCATTTTGGGTTTTGACAAATACGATGTCCGAAGAAGTGACATTGTGCGAGCTGTCAAAGCAAAAAAAAAGAAATAAGCCTTGGGGAAAAGACCTTTTACAATAAACTCCTTGTGAAAAAACTATAAAAATCCGATTCCCCAAGAACAGAATAAATTTGTGTTTTGAAAGCTTATGTTTTCACTGTCTAAAACAACAATAATTTTATATTTTTCCATGTTATTAGTTTTGGATGCTATATAGTTCATATCTGCTTGCACAGTCCTACGCTGGCTTTGGTTTCACTAACATTGATAAAGTTTTCACTAACTGAAAAAAGTTTTCTTAAAATAACTTATATCCGTATAAGAAAGGATTTTTTTGTACATATTATGTATTATGCCTTTGACCATCTATTATCTATGAACAACGCTAAACTTTCTTTTAGAGATACAGCGAGAGTTGCGAGCTGTAGTATCTTTTCGAAATCTGAAGGTATTTTGAATATTTGTATTTTTTATTCATATTTTTTTTTTGTTTGCGGTGTTATTTGTCGAAAAGATCTCCATTTCTTATTTTGTGGATTTTTGCAAAATAAAATGTTAAAATTCAGGTGTTTATTAAAACTGCGTAGACTAGCAAGCTCTTCAATGCAAGGGCTCTGGGGTTGTGAACTGTGTGGGGTACGAGCCCTCGCGCGCCCTCGCAAATCACTGTCAATTGCATGACGGGTCTTGTAAAAAACTACTTAATTTTGATGTCTACTTTCTATGACTGTAATGGAATAAATAATGAAAGAAGGTTAATTTTATTTAAACTTATATTTTAATATTTACCTTTTTCATTGATTTATATTTTTGCATTGTTTGTACCTTTAATAACATAGAAAATCGTGTTTGGCATACTATTGTCCAAATTGTTCAATATTTTTTGACGAACTTCTCTCAAGCTTTCCAAATAGCGACTTAAAATTTATTTACAATGGAAAATAGTCAATAATTTTGCATATACCCTTGTTACAATAATTCATAAAGCATTTTCTACTGAATTGAGATTAAAATTTTCAAACGGTCAATGTAAGCAAATAATGTTCTTGCCCTTTAACCACGATCTCCTGGTTTCAATGGTTTTGAAGGCTCTAACTATTTAGTGCGACGTTTTAGGGTTAGTATGTCTTCCTTCAGCCAGCGATCCTACATGGCCCGTGCTAGGACAGTTGCTTGCTGGTAGCTACTTCACAGTGCGTACTGGTATTGTACGAAGTGTTTGTTTTATTCCCGCCCAACTGTCTAGCAGGAAATGGTTAGGGGTTAGCACTTCCTTATCCGGTGATATTTGAGGTATGTAAGTTAGTGGCCGAGAATTCATTAGATATTCTACGTCTCTCAACACGGTGATAAGTATTTCGTCGTTCAACTTTGTACAATAATTCAATCCGTTTAAACCTTCTTTAATACTGCGGAAAAGACGATCCCAAACCCCACCCATGTGTGACGCGGATGGAGGATTGAAGATATACTTTGTGTAAATGCTTGTAAAGGTGGCTGCACAAGTAAGGCTGAATCCTTTCATCTGTCTTTTTAGTTCGTTGCTGGTGCCTTGAAAATTGATTCCATTGTCAGAGTAAAAGTCCGCCGGTGGCGCTCTGCGACAGACAAATCGTTTAATGGCCATTATGCAGTGCTCGATAGAGAGACTATACGTGACTTTAAGATGGACTGCTGGTGTTATGATGCAAGTGAACACAAACACATACCGTTTCTCGTGCCGGCGCGCAAGTATTATTTCGACTTACCCAGGCTTGCCCCGGATACATCAAAGGAACAATTATTCGACTTTGTGAGCAAACACCTCGACACTAATGATACCTTGGTGCACAGCTTATTGCGTAGGGATGCAGATTTACGCACCATCACTTTCGTATCTATCAAAGTATTGGTACCTGAAAGCCTTAGAATAAATGCACTTAACCCTGAAACCTGGTCGATAGTAGTGTTGGGAGATTCAGGATTCGGAAGATTCTAAGATTCAATCCCTAGAAAGATTCGACCGAATCGGATCCCGTTTGTAGGATTTGAATCTCTAAAAGATTCCTTTGCGAATGGGATTTGATTGCGATTCGATTGGGAATCTAATTGCGATCGATTAGGATTCGATTGATATTGGGTCTGAATAGGATTCTGATCGGAATTGAGATTCGATTGGGATTAGAATTGTGATTCGATTAGGATTCTGATTTCGATTGGAATTCTGATTGCGATTGAGATTCTGATTGCGATTGAGATTGCGATTGCGATTGAAATCAGAGGTTGTCCCGGAGATACGCTATTAATGGGGGTTGAGAAAAACCATGTATCTCTAATTTTGTAAGCCGAATCACGCAGTTTTCACTCAAAATATAGCAAATGCTCGTGTAATGTTGCATTTAATGAGAATTTATAGTCACTAAATAAATTATTTGATTTAGTGATAAAGGTCCGCGTATCTTGGGGACCTGTATTAATTATGTAAGTACTGAAAAGTTAAATAATTGGGTGTAAAATAAAATGACCTCTTATTCCAACATTAAATAATCCCCTCCCCCCACTGCAAGCTACAATAAAAAGCTATACCACATTGGTATTGAGATTGGTATCCAAAGATTCGAATCTCAATTAGGATTGGGATTCGGAGTGTAACGACCTTGGCCGCTACGATTCGCATAACGTGTAAATGCGACTGGAGTGCTGATAATGAAGTAAGAGAAGTCGGCGCAGATTGATTGAATAGAGTGACCATTGAACGGCGGAGAGAGATCGGAGAATCGAGGCAGAAGCGATGGCGGAGAAAAGCGGGACTTCGATGACGGCTTGCGTGTAGTTCGGGTGTGTTTAGAGTGGCGGTTAAATTAATGTAGCGGGAAATAAAGTTAATAAATAAAGTTAGTTATAATCTCTAAAATATTAATTTATAGTTGTTTCAGGAGATTCGAATCCCTTCTGAGATTAATTTTTCCCATCACTACTTCTGTGGCCATGTGACCGTGTGTACCCACCAAACAATAGTATTTTGGCTTTGCTTGATTTAACTGGATTTTTAGTACGAGAAATTGGTGGTGTATTCGGTATCTTGGTTAATTGGAGCTGGATGATGGAAATAGAAATTTATAACATATTGGGTCTCAAACCATGCCAAGTACTCTTGTTTCATTATCGTTTTCAGTGGGTTTAAGGATATTAGTGTTTGGCTCGTTTTGTTTTATTGTTAGCGTTCTAACAGAATGGGGTCATTGCTCACCAAATTTCGCATGTTTAATCCTGCTTGTGCTTCAAAAAAGTTCTCATTCGGATTCGTCGGTACTACGGTGCAAGGTATATTGGAACGAGCATGGCGAACACGTTGCCCCAAACCTAGCTACATCCATAAGATAGATATCTGGGTCTTGGACTTTCTCGAATCGGAATAAGTACATTTGGCTATGCGCCAGCCTTTTTCAAGGCTTTTGTTCGGGAATATACCTACCCCACTCATGCAGTCCACGAGACAGAGTAGGCCGTTTACCCTACAAAATAGTTGCGAAATAAAGGACACACCCTCTACTTTAGCGTTGATTTCTCATATTAGTTGCTTTTTAGTGGGATTCTCCGTGTGGGACACGACGTTTAAGAGGAGATACCAAACTCTGTCCTGATTCTCTAGTTTTAATTATTCGACGTAGAAACATGAGCCAACCTTACATAGTTGGCTTAACCTTACGTAGTGTCTAATTTGTTCATAAATTTCTGTTATGAGCTCGGGAAATTTATCCGGTTTCATTCCCAAAGCGAACAGTTGCTTAAAGGCCATAGGTATGCTATCTGGAAACTGTAATTCATCGCTCTTGCACAGTAGACAAATAGTGAATGTACCGTTCATCTGTTGTGACGTGTTTTGCAAGATGGGTTTCGTTCTCGCCACGTCGTTGGGTTCTGGAATCGGTCCGGAATACGTCCCTACATCTTCTAACAGAAATTTCTGTCCCAATATATCGTTGATCTCTCTATCTATAATCGAGAAAAAAAAGCCAACAGATGTGCTTAATTTGGCCCGGATGTCCTCGTCACACCTGTGGCTACTGAAAAAAGTCACACCAATTATAAAGAAGCAGGAAACAGTTACGACAGAACCGATAATACCGCACTAGCATCTTAGTGCCACCTTCATCGTATCAATAAATGAAAGAATTTTTTTATTCTACTTGTTATATTAAATGTAATAAATGGGACCATAAGTGGTCACAGTCCTTGAATTATTTTGTAGAAAGTACTTTCTTTATTTAGCCTCACATATGCTCGATTGGGTTGAGATCTAGAATCAAGGTTGGCCATTTAATTTCATTGACCTCTTTTTCTGCAAGCCATTTCTTCCACTTTATTGGCTGTATGTTTGAAACCATTGTCATGCGTAAAAATCAAATTCTACGGAAGCCATTCCAAAGCGTATGGCAACATGGCATCATCAAGGATATCACGGTAATAGACGTATTAAATGCAGTGCCACTATGGGATGGCCTCGAACAACCCGCGGTTATCAGTCTTTTTATACTAGATACGAGATATGTCATATCGAATCTTGTTTCAAACGGTCTGTTTACTTGTAAAACATGATTTCAAGCGTTGGAAATTCCGATGGTCTTTTTAACGAGTGAAACCCCTTTGCAGAAATATCGCCACAGACACATATTACAGTCGGTGATTACAGTGTTTGTATGAATAAAACGTTTAAAATATGAAAAACAAATTTTAAACCAGTATTAATTCAAGTGGTAAAGACAAATAAGTTTTATCAACTTTCCACATGCTAATAGCACCCTACCATAAACAATTCGTTATTTTCAAGGAAAATAAAACTGTTTTTATGCAAATAAGATTTATGAATTGTCGACCTTTGGTTGATTGGTCGACCTTTGAAAAAAACACAAAATATCATCATAATTAGTACATCATAGTTTCATTATTCTCACCTACTATTGTTCACCTAATAGCATTACTTTTTACTAAACGAACGATTTGTATTTTTCAACGATTCCAAATTATACTTCACAAATAACATTTCATTCAACTTTCTAGGTTCAAGTCGGTTTCTCCTTTCTGTTTATATTTGACCCGTCTTTGAAAACACACATTCACACGGAACGGAAGTTGCGGGAATTGCTGACCTTTTCTTAGCTATTGTAACTACTTTCAGAAACTGTTGCGGTAGCAACGGGTAGGTTTGAGGCGATTTTTTAAAATTGCAACGGCTGTGTTGAGGATTTTTAAATTGCAACGAAATGTTTCAATTGCAACGGTTAAGTTTGGGTAGAATTCGAAGCTATTGTAACTTATCGTATGAGAACGAGATCGCTGGCCTAAATAAACATACATCTTGGGAACGGCCCGTTTCTTGAGTTCATCGATAAGCATAAGCCACTCGACCAACGCGTAGGGTAATAAAAATATTTTAGAGCTGGTGCACCCCGTAGGAGGACAGAAATGCATGAAGAACGACCGGAGAAAAAATGCATGAAGAACGAAAACATGCATATGTGCATGTATATTTCAGTTATCGACCCAAACGAAGACGTAATAAAATTTCAAGTGTTCTTAGGACTAATCTAGAATGCGAGAAACTGAAGCGTAAATATAGCGGCATATGACAACATAATAATCATAAACAAACCGTTGCATTGCCGAAAAGGGACACTTTCACACTGGCACCAATACAATTAAACAACGTGTACGGACACGTTCAACACCTTCAAAAATGTTAGTATATAAGAACCAATTTTGTCAAATAAACGTTAGATCTAATTTAGAAACTGAACGGAAAACGTCTCGATTTCTTTGAACGTCTTGGCCTTTCCTAGGTTTTTGCTTTAGGTCTCATCCGGGTCCCTCTGCCCCCATCCGAAAAGTTATTGAATGAATTGTGCCACTTTCGAAGCATAGGTTCCCACGAACCGCGAACACTAGCCGAAGGTTTAATGTACAATTTATTTTGGTAACTCCTTTCGGGCAGAAACCCATCTTTATATAAATTTGTTTTCGGTTGGATCTCAGGACACTGAAGGCCTTTCCTTCGCGTGGCCTGGCCCGAGTTCCGCCGTCAACAGAAACCGTTGCTGTTTTTTTCCACCATTCCAATAATTCTTATGAATATATTGGTCTAATTATATTTTAGTTGCCGCTGTTTTAGTGCTTGAATCGTTCATTTTTCTTATAAACTCAAAAAAATAAAGAATTTCTTTTTGGATCCTGTACCCTGTTTTATAATTGTTTAAGGTATACTTTTTATTCATGTATCTAACAACTTCTTCTTTTTGGCACAACAACCGCTGTCGGTCAAGGACTGCCCTGTACCCACTAGTGAAGTGGGTTTGACTTGTAGTGACTTATTGTTACCATAGCAGGATAGTCAGTCTTACGTGTGGCGGCACGGTCCATTTGGGGCTTGAGCCCATGACGGGCATGATGTTAAGATGTGCGAATTGACGACTGAACCAATTTTAAAATAACAAATTATTATTATTATTATTATCATTATTATTATAGCCTAAAGTATTTTGAATCAACTTTTAGAAAAATTAACTCAAACATTATTGAAACATAAAAAACGGTATAAAGTTACAAGCAAGAACAAAAAATTCGTTACAAATAGCATGGGACCAGCCTCCATATAGTGGAAGCTGTGGAGATAGCATTTGGTTTACGGAATGAGTGGTAAAGATTCCTTTGAAAAAATAACATTGCAGCCAGTATCTTCCAGTAATCTTCTTCTTTTTTTCATGAAAACGAAGGATGTTCAATTTTATTTTTCTCTTCCAACTCAGACGTTCTATGAGAGAATGATAGCTAAATTTCATAATTAAAACTCGCGATGTCAACAAACCAAGCAGCTTCCAAGGTGTTTTAATTGAGTGTTTGCTCTGCTTGATTTTTACGTTTGCCGATCATAGCTATGGGACATTTGTTGACACTTTCAAATTAAATTCAAGGACGCTTTCAAATTACGATACAAAAAAAAAACTTAACATACTACAAATAAACATTAGCAACGGATTTAACGGTACACGGACTGAGCGGCCGCGGGGGCCCCGTGGATGGTAATTCCAGCATATACAACAGTGTGTATATACAACAGTAGTCTCATCGAGAACTTCTCTGTCCAATAGGAGCCCCATGGACGAAGAGACTCATATTTGGAGTTTGGAACTTGGTGTCTAAAAATGAGCTAAAGCTTGCCCTTGATTTTTGAATTTGCCCTTGAAAAAGGCATACAAGATCCTAGATTTTATTTTGCGACAATTCCTATAAATTAGTTATGTCTTAAGTTTTATGTCGTTGTTTACTAGTCTTCTGCGCTCATGGGTGAAGTACTGCTCAGTACTTTGGTTCCCGAATTATCGCTCGCGTTACTTTCTGCTTGGCCTATAGGTGCTCGAATACCATTTTAAGGTAAACCAAAGCGTATTTGTTGCTAAAATATTAAAAAAAGAATTGGACTTTGTCTATTAGAGAAGAGCAACATCTACGTGCTTTCGAGACCTCTTCGCTCGCGTAACTTGCTTGTTGGTAAGAGCAGGCGTTCAATGGTATGGTTACAATGAGCCGTTACTAGCTATTACAAGGAAATTCAATACATGGTCTTATCACTTTGATTTTAATCGACACCAGCAGGGGGCCTCAATTCCCAAAATCCGCCACTGATTACACTACTAACACGTGTTGAGTCGATATTATGGATAATGGTATAATGGATCATCTGGCCTGGAAAAATATGGACAAATAAGGACTACATTCCTCATACATTTTTCAACAGGATAACAATTCAAAGCATACTGCATTAAATACCAGGCTGTGGTTGCTTTATAATGTCCCAAAACAATTAAATTCCCCACCTCAAAGTCCAGACCTTAATCCATTAGAGCATTTGTGGAAGATATTGGACGATGCAATACGAAAACGGTCGATTTCGAACAAACAAGAACATAAACGAGCTTTGATAGAAGAATGGGATAATATAACACCCTCCGTCATGGCAAAACTGGTCGCATCTATGCCAGGGATAATCAGGGCAGTCTTAAAGGTGAAAAGGTATCCAACCTAAAATTAATTTAAAAACATTCACCTCAGATTATCCAAAAACACCCGAAAAACAAACGAATGCTGTTTGAGCGCCCATTCTATGTGTTTTTTTTGTTTTTTTTGTGTATTTTTGTTATAAAACTACTAAAATGCTTAATTTCACGCAAAACATGGTAATTGATAGACCTCATCATTACCGTCCCATGCCTAGAGTAGCCACATATGCCTTTTTTGAAAAATATTCAGTTAGACGATTACTTTTTGGACTGACTGTAAATACTAAAACGACAAAATGTCGATCTTACCCGCAGGGTCGAACCAACCCTGACTTCCCCTACCTAATGTTTTTCCTAAGAAAATTTTCTCGCAACCTAAACTATTTCTACCGCACTTGGAGTAACTTATTTGGTTGTTGAAAGGCGAATGTGTAGCATATCTGCTAAAAAAAAAAAAATAGAGACATTATAACACACTTCGGAAAGCCAAATCACACTATTGCAACACATTCATTATATTACATCAGCAAATCAATCCACACCATAGCAACATGCCCAGACCATACCGTCCATAGAAAAATCCATTGAGACTGCAGCAAAGTGGACAAACAGAGAACGCATAGCAACTTAACGCTAAAAGCGCAGGGTAGGCAAAGATCGACCAACGCACCTGTTCCTTGGCTAGAACAGTTGAAACTTTCCAGAACCTTTGTAAAAACACTAAAAACGCAGCATAGGCGCAAATTGACAGACACCTCACTCCGATACAATGTATAAATTGTACTTCATATCAATAACCTTTAATTAGGACAAAAACACATACAACAAAAACACAAAAATACAAAACCAAATTTACGAAACTTATTGAGTATAAATAAAACCAATTCCGACCGTGGCAAGTCAGATTCGTTCGGACGTTCAGGATAGGACGTTCTTCTTCTTCTATTTGGCGTAACGTCCTACGCGGACATGCCGGCCTATACAGGCTTTCGAGACTTTATTCATTACCACGTAGCCGGATAGTCAATCCTTGCTACGGGGACACGGTCTATTCTAGGCTTGAACCCATAACGGGCATGTTATTGAGTCGTTCGAGTTGACGACTGTACCACGGGACCAGCAACCCATCAGTGGCGGATTTAGGTTGTTGGGGGCCCTAAGCGTTAAAAGAAAAGGAGGCCTCCCGGTTGCTGTCGAGCGAGGAGGTGCGCTCAGTCCGCGTACCGTGAAATCCATCACTGCAACCCATTTACCATTTTCTCCCAGGTGACTATAACATGATAGACCAACATGACAGACCATGATAGACAATCCCAAGGGTAATATACTACAGCTATATTGACATCGAATTTTTGTAATGTTTCGAAAAGGAGCCACCGACTTTTGCGTAGACCCAGCTACAACACACAATTAAAATATTACTAAACAAATGCACTTTACTAAGTGACACATTAAAAGTTAGTCGAACAGTAAAAACCCCGGCGCAGACGCATAAAGGTAACCGCACTCGTTAATCGACCGAAAAGCGAATGAACCGGGTGAACAGCCATCGTGCCCTAACCGTAGCAAGAGACGTTGCGCAATCTCAGATTGCGCATATATTTAACTGTCAAAAAGATATATCGTTCCCGCGAAGCCAAACCTGACCTATATACATCAATTGCATGCGTTGAGTTGTGTTGTTTTGGCTTCCGCCACAATTGAGCGTGTTAATTCGTGAGCAGCTTCATTTTCCAGTCATGAGTGATTATTTATCAAACAACGATCATAATTACAACCGACGTCTTCGGCGAAACCGTCGGTGATGGATGCGACCAGTTTTATTTATTTATTTTTTATTCAGAAGACAGGATGGAAATCGTCTGTTGGACGACATCAAGGCCGAAATGGTAAACGATACGATAAAAAATTTTATGCGGATGAAACACGAAGATTTCGATCGTCTTTATGCCTTGGTCGGTCCAGAAATAAGCTGCATGGATACAAATATGCGAGAAGCGATCACGGCCCAAGAAAGGCTTTTAATAACATTGCGGTATTTGGCAACGGGGGAGACATTTGCAAGTTTGCAATACTTGTTTCGCGTAAGTATATTTTGTTTTTTTTTTTCTTGTTTCGGCGGTCCGATTGGAGACGGTAGCGGCGTCGGTATTTTCCATGGCAGCACCGTGGCAGGATCGAATCTCATTCAAACCGTCCTCCCGTACTCAGGACTGATTAAACTTTTTTGGACAAAAGCAAGTGAAGAGAAGTCAGCAATCGAAAAGCAATTCGGCAAGAGCCGAATGTTGAACAAGTTAAAATGACATGTTCGGATTATAATGAGTATTGTATAATTTTAGGTTTCTAAATCGTCGATTGCCAAAATTGTGAAGGATGTGTGTGCTTGTTTAAATAAATATTTGCGGAGCTATGTAAAGATATGGTTTTATAATTTTTATTTAATTTTTTATTATGTTTTAGATCCCACTCTAGCATCGTCTGCCGCAAATGGTTCGTGGCATCATTTTGCTGTTCGGGTGGTAGATGGTTCAACCATGCCCCCACCCACTGGCCAAACATTGTATAATAGTTCCCCGCTGTTGTTGGAGCTGGGGTTGGTGCTGGGATTGTTGGTTGCGGTGGAATTGAGGAATATGAACAAGAAGGGATTGGGTGGGCTTGGGTGGAGGTGAGAGGTTCTAGGTCGTCTGCGAACTGAAAAGAGAGATAAAAAATAATGAGATAGCATAATCTAAAAGTTATTAACAAAATAAATAAGGTTGCATTGCTATCCAACGACGAGCAATACATATGAGTTAAATTTATGAAATATATAATCAATTTATCTTTGTATGTGTTATTATCATTTCAGATGCCGTCCACAGCAGAAGAAAGGAAGGAGAAATCAAAAAAGTTTGAACAAAGGTGGAATTTTCGCATGCAATTGGATCCATTGATGGCAAACACGTACAAGTGGAAAAGCCAAGTAATAGTGGATCAGAGTATTACAACTATCAACAATATTTCAGCATTGTATTACGTGCGGTAGTAGATGCCGATTACAACTTTTTACATGCAGATATTGGAGGAAAAGGTAGAATATCTGACGGCGGTGTGTTTAAAAACACAAGCTTGTACCAGAGACTGGAAAACAACCGTTTGAACGTTCCGGAATCTGAACAACTGCGAGTTCCATATGCAATGCGAGTACCTTACTTTCTTTTAGGCGATAAAGCGTTTGCTTTTACCAGGTACTGCATTCGACCATTTAGAGGCATGCATGCGGAAGGGACAGTTAAAAGAGTTTTCAACAAACGTCACTCTCGTGCTCGAATGATCGTTGAAAATGTGTTCGGGATTTTAGCCAACCGTTTCCGAATTTTTAAAAGCCCGATTCTGCTAGAGCCAGAAGATGCTAAAACGGTGATTATGACAACAATATATCTCCATAATTTTCTTCGACAGAGTGCTTCACGCAATACATACACTCGCCCTTCATCTTTTGACTTGGGCGTTTGTCAATGGGCGTTTTGTTGTCAATGGGCGTTTTGTAGAAGGCGAGAGAGCTCCAACTACAATGAGCTGACTACAAGGCATACCCTGTCGCACGCCAAATGACTTGTTGAATATACGTTTACACATGATCTTAAGTATAATAACCAACTTAATCATTAATGCAATACAACTCTTTGTATGTGCCATTTATTAAGCTGATTAGTAGTTATTAAATCGTAGAATGTGCGTAGATTATATGCCATTACACATTATATGAATAATATGCTAACCCACATCGTCGCTAGTACACTTGTACCTATGCATTGTCCACCCACCATTGTTTAGATGAAAGAATGATTCAACGTGAATCACGCTTGGCAAGTTATTCAGATAAAACGATTTATTTGCGATCGTTTTAGAAACACCACATGTGTATTGTAGGGAACACCCGAACGATTCAGGCACCTGTATTAAGAATTGTTTGTTTTGAACGCTCAATCAGTGGTTCTATGCTTGTTGGTTTTTTTTTTTTCAAAAATGAATTCCTTTGTGAGTATAATGAAACATGAACTAGCAACAGAAGTACTAATACAACTTTTTTGTTATACTCATTCCACAAAAGCTTCACGTGTTGAGCAAAACAAAATACCGTATGAAATAAAATTTGATAGTAACGCGCTACAGAGCTTATCAAATTTAAAAACATTGGCGTAAACGTCCTACGCGAACATGCCGACAGACTTTCCATGCTTAATTCAGTACAACGCAGCTGGGAGTCCTTGCTATTCAGGAACGGTCCATATGAGGCTTCAACCCATGACGGGCATGTAGTTGCTGTGCCACAGGACCGCCCTTAACTCGCAGTGAAATATAAAATTTACAGATAAATAACAAAACAACTTACCGTATCGAGATGCGTGCCGTCCTTCATGGTATCATCAAGGAACCTCATCGCGTTTAAGGCGAACCATCTTGGCTGGAAAACGTCCTCAGCCGCTACGAATGATAAAATTATGTCATTGAACACTTTCATATTATTTTAAATTTGATGAGTACCTGCTCCGCTTTGCCGACTTTTACGCAGCTTGGACTTGTAAGTCCGATAGCTGGTCAGCAGCTTCCTCCACTGGTAGCACGCCTCTTCGACGGTAAGTTCCAAGAGTCCACCAATCTCGGTCCACGCATCCCTTCGCCGAATACCGTTTTTATAAAATTCAGACCGCTTTTGCCATATAGCCGCTTTTGGAGAGGCCGTCTCTCCACCTCGGCAATTAGCCGAAGGCTTTTCTCAACGTTCTGGAAGCAAATCAATAATAAAAATCGATTAATCTCGTCTCAATTACTTATCATTCACCATCCCCATGACCCCGTTGTTATTTTGATGGCCCGGAAGATGCAGCAGTTTTTTCCATTATTAGTCCTCTGATTCGAAAGAGCTGTAATATTAAATATTTAAATATACATAAACGTTCCTGTAAAAATAAGAAACATTTTTTTAATCGTAGCGGCAACAGCAATAGCTTCCATTGTAGCAGTTGGGGCAGAGGTTGCAGCAAAAATGGTGCAGGAAAGCAGGGCCAGAAGGAATAGTTAGTATTCCGAATTAGAAGAAAGATTTCCTGTTGGAAGAAGACCAACACCGCATAACCTACATTCCTAATACTATTACACTCCTAAACTATTATTAGTGTATGCGGACTAATAAGAAACATAACATCCCGTGGTACAGCCAGGTCAGTTCTCAAAGAGCTGCAATGTACAAATAAAACATTTCAGTTCAATGGTTTATTCCTGTAAAAATAAAGACTAGCTAGGTACATTAAATTGGTACAATTTTTACAATTTACAATTGTTATAATTTACTATTTTTAATATTTAAATTTTTTACAATTTTTATAAATTGACTTTTTTACAATCTACAATTTTTACAAATTTTTTGTACAAACTGCAAAGCAGCTGTCGTTTAAAAAAATCGCCGGTAGCTGGAGAAGCAGCAGAGGTGATGTTTTTTCCAAGCCGGAGAATAATCTAAATTGAATAATAATTCAATCGTTGCCCATATTTCTAAATTTCCTGAGTAAAACCGCATACACAAATTACAAACACTGAACATATATCATTTAAGGAAAAATAAAGCTACAAAAAACATCCAAGCATTGCTTCCACTACAAAAACACCGGTATAAAAAACAGAATGATTATATATTTACCAATTTTACATAGTTTCGGCGATTCGGCACGTTCGGCGATTCGATCTCCATGGCTGAAATCAAAATGTAATTAGATTTTTGGCTCAGAAATCAACGCTCATCTCATATTTTTTCGTTTCAATACCTACCGCTATATGTAAACAAACGTATTATTCCAAGATTGCGCTAACAGTGCGCATAAATTTTCGAGATTCATATGTCTGAGATGTATAAATATTTTTTGACAGATAAATATATCAAATCGGGCCGTTTGACAGTTAAATATATGCGCAATCTGAGATTGCGCATCTTCTATTGCTACGGTAACCGCGATGGCGCGGCCATTTCGCTCCGTCACGCCAGGATCCAGGGTTGTCACACTTTGCGAGCAACCCAGAGCCACAATGTTGCGCGAAGGTGTCTGTCTCCACAACAATTATCATAAAAACCCTACTTATGACTTACATCTGTTTCCATCTACGTTCGAATCTCGTGCCGTTTGCATCGAATCGCAAACCGCCTGCTTCGAATCGCATTCAACCGTGGTGGAACGCGATTCAACCGCATTGGCACGCGATTCAACTGTGGGTGCACGCATTCGATCATAGTGGCATGCGATTTGAAGCAGGCGGTTTGCGATTCGAACGTAGCCGGAAACAGGTCTAATTGTTAAAGTAATGTACAGCAATAAGCCTACATCTACTGTCATTCAACCCTGTGAGGAATAATTATAATCATTTATCACTATAACAGTCCTGTAATGTTATTGTAGGGGGTGAGAGCAGCAAGGAAAATAAATGTATATATCAAAGACTCAAATGATGATCAGGTAATCAGAATAGAACATAAACATGTAGGGTTATTGTTGAAGTTTACAATTGATTTAAGTATACTATGAAATACTGGTGTACAATTGATCGTAGTATTCTATGAAATAGTGTTTACAGAATGTAGTTAAATAAAATGTTGATTCCTTTTTCAACCATCAAACAGTAAAGGCGTTTTAGCGATTGCGTTCACAAATACATTGATTCTTATCCGTTATCACTTGTTTCGGATGAAAAAAAAGAAGAGAAATTTTATTCGAGAGCATTTTTTTTAGCTTACCCCCCTCCTTAAGTACCTCCCCCTCCGCGTCGATGGCCGCCTGCACCCGCTTCCGGAACCGCGCGCAAGCCCGGACAACCATGTCTCTGGGGATGGCCGCAAACACGGTCTTTATTCTGGCCATCAGCTCCGCTTTGGTATTGCAGGACGCCCTGTTGGTGTCCCGCTCAACTGTGCCCCACACAAAGTAATCCATAGGATTAAGGTCAGGGGAGCTGAGTGGCCAAACGTCGGTGCTGGTGTATCGGTCGAAATTGGCAGTGAGCGTGTTTTTACGGCCGTATGGCATGGTGCAGAATCCTGCTGCCAAACGTACGGCCGCCCATTCGCCACCGTCTCAATCCACGGCTTCACCACGGTACGACGCGTACCGCAGGTCCTCATTTAACGCCACCTTGACGGTGCTCGGGGCCACGCCAACGTCTCGCGCCAGGGCCCGGATGGCGACGCCGGGATCGGCCGTCGCCCGCTGCTGCAATCCGGCCAGGAACGCGTCGGTCCGCACACAATCCGACCGCCTGCTATGCTGTTTGCGAACAATAACACTATCTACGTCTTCACCACACTCCTCGAGCTGTACGCGTATTGTTTTTACGGTGTTCAGCGAACACATCGCCGCCTTACGAATTTCGGGATTCGTATGACCGGCACGAACCATCATAACACAAGTTACGCGCTTGTACAATTCGGACGGGTTCCACATATTTACGGAGCTAGAAATTTTTTACACTTGTTCGCACAACTTTTAGCAATCGAATGACATATCAATCATTTCGATACGTCAACTCAACCCTGAGATATAAACCCAAAGGCCAGGGGTCAAATTTATCTCGAACATCCTGTATATTCTCTTTCGCGCCGTTTATCCGGGTACACTGGTGGACATAAAAATAGGAACTTTTTTCTGTGACCGAAAGACATAGTTCTTGTCAGAAATATTTGGTAGCCCTGAAAAGGACTGTTTAAGTGGTTGTTGGGAGGAGGTGTTGCGGTGTTCCACAGAGCGAAAACACATTCTAACGGTCAATGTGGTGACCGTTATTTGCTATCACTTCCTGACAGCGTTTGGCCATATCGTCGATGAGCTTACGGCATTCGCTTTCGGGTATGTTTTTCCACATAACCTCGCAGCGTGTCCATAGATCATCGGCTGAACGTGCAGGCTGGTTCTTAAGCTGACGCTTGAGAGTTGACCACAGATTTTCAATCGGGTTTAGGTCAGGACTCAACGCAGGCCACGGTAGAACTTGCACATCCTGGTTTGCCAAATAACATTTAACTGTTCGCGATGTGTGCTTAGAGTCGTTATCATGCTGAAAGATGTAATGCTCTTCGTCTCCGAATTTTTGTCGGGCGTATGGCAACATCTTACGACTAAGTATTTTTCTATACCCTTCCGAGTTCAGTGTCCCGTTGATACGGAACAAAGGACCCGGGCCGTGCCAGGAGAAGCAACCCCACACCATAACGTGGCCGCCTCCGTGACTTCGGGTTTTTATCGTATTTTTCGGATGATACGCCTGATTAGGAAGGCGCCAGACGTATTTAATGCCGTCCGAACCATCCAGATTGATTCTGGACTCATCCGAAAAAATGATTTTGCTCCACCAAAAGATGGATGCAGCTAAATGTTCTTCGGCAAACCGAATGCGCGCTTCTACGTGGTGCGGCAGCAGCTTACGAACCTTCCGCGGTCTCCGGGCACAGAACCCAGCGGCGTGTAAACGGCGAGACACCGTTTTCGCCGAAACTTGCAAACCAAGCTCCTGCTTGATTTGAGCGCAAGTTTTGAAAGGATCCGCCTTGATTATCTCAACAATCTGCGCGTCAACGTCGGCCGTTGTTTTTCGCGGACGACCTGTCGATTTACCC
This sequence comes from Anopheles merus, assembly GCF_017562075.2. Taxonomy (NCBI): domain Eukaryota; kingdom Metazoa; phylum Arthropoda; class Insecta; order Diptera; family Culicidae; genus Anopheles; species Anopheles merus. The sequence goes on from NC_054083.1 coordinate 10,181,662, forward strand.
GTAGCCTCGCTACGAATGGCGTTGTCCACAAACGTCCGCGAACGGCCGAACGCCTTGCAGATTGTCTTGATTGGCACGTTCTCACGATAAAGCCCCTGAATGTGTTTTCGCTCCTCTGGTGTGCAGTGCTTTCCGCGACCCATGATGATTTTGTGGAATTTTTCAACAGCAACCTTTCACCTTGACCACTGATGGAAGAATGAAGCTCAACACGATTTGGCTCTCCTTTTATACTGCCGCAAAACGCTGCCGGCACTCAAAACTCAGATAAGTAGCGCACCAAAAATGAGAGTATAAAAGGCAAAATTCGGCTATTGCAAATTCAGTACGCCTCGAACTGTTGGCGATGACACACCTAGTGCACGCAAAAAAAAACACACAATTTTTTTTTTCCTATTTTTATGTCCACCAGTGTACCTTTTATCCGGCTATCCGTTTATCCGTGTTGAGAAATGATGACATTGCATTCTGAGGAGGATATTTGAAAAAGCGGTTATCAGAGCACATTGGCATAAGAAAAAAAAACACTAGAATTCATGAAAAATTTCAAATATACTGAATATACTGCCAAATACTGAATGACGTTCTACACCTCATGTTGTTGCGGCAGCGACGGCATCATCGTTGTCGTTACCGTCATCATCCGGAGCAGGAAGACTCCCGGCAAAACAGTCCGCGCAGTTTTCTCGCGCACGCAAGGTACCAGCAAGCGAGAATGGATCAATCAGGCAATCGTTTCCTCCTCCGCTGGCTCTGTTATCGTTCGGGGCAGCAGCGCTGCCGATAAAACAAAATGTGCCCGGTGCTTTCGGGTATCATCTTCCTTTGTGCTTTATCGATCATCATCAGCATCAAACAAACTAGTGCGAAAACAAGAAAAAAAAGAAATGCACATTATAAGATGCTAAACGATCCAAAAAGAGTACTGCTAAGATAGGGCCAATCGTCATCAAACCATTACCTGCATCCGAGGTATATTCTTCCCTGAATCCGCTTCCGGGTTTAGATATCGGTCTACCTTTAATGTACAATCTTCAACCATTTGAGATGAAGCCGTTTTCATCAATTTCTGTTGGTAAAAAAAACTGCACCATTCTATGTGATGTCTCAAGTGGTGTGTGACAAATCTGAAATGGATAATAAATCGTCAGATACCCTTTCGTCTACATCGTTTACAAACGATTCGTTAACGCCTTCAACATTACATAACGCTACTGTAAATAGCAGAGCCGAACCCGATTTAATACCAACCACAAGTCCTGATATTTTTGATAATGTACAGGACGAAAATGAGCGATCAATATCAGAGCTCCCATTATCTGTGGATCCCTCCTCTCTAGCGAAAACGCGTACTCCTGTACATAATGGAATGTTGCTTCGTGAAATAAAAACTTAAGAGAAATTGTTGAACATTCTATCCAATCGAAGAACAACGGCCCTGTTACCGAAAATCGTGAACGTCTGTTCCATTTCAGTCCCCTGAACACCGAAACCGAATTGGAGGAATTTGATATACTGCTAGGAATCGATGACGAGTTTAGGAGTAATATTTTGACCATTTATTTGCGTGAAGCTGGTGATAATCGCGTAAATTACATTGCCCATCGCGCAATCAATATATTTTTCTCAAGAGATTTGTTTGCTTGTGTGCTTGGAGCGGCAGCGGGTGGCGATGTAAATAAAATCCTATTAAGAAATTCGAAAATGTTTTAACACTTTTTAAAGAGCTAGAGCATCTAGAAGACAAAGAGCTTCAAAGCTTTTTCAGTAAAAAAAAAAAGAAAAACCATCATGCTCAGCGTAGGAAAACTTTGAGAGGAGCTAGAAAGACTGCTCCTCGTTCTAAAATAGGAAAAAAAACATGTAGCGGTTATTGACTATGAGCAAATAATGAATGGTTAGAAAGAAGAAATTTTTTTTATTTAAGACTTTTTTGGCCATTTCTAGTGTTATTGGCCCAGCCAATAAATTAATGTTTCCTTCGTTTAGAGTCAAAGGATAAAAATTAAAGAGTTTGAATACAGTGCACTGTTTTTTTTTGGAAAAAGAAATAAAAGCAGATAAAAGTAAACTACTGATAAACGACAAGAATCGTTTAGTTATTACAGGCGGTCCCCGAGATACACGGTACCTCTTATACACGGATTCGGAGATACGCGGTTTTCCAAATTTGACAGTTCTTTGAGTAAATTGTACTGATTTGACACATCCATTGTGAAATACCTAATAATTTACGTATTGAACGAATGTAAAATACTATTTAAATAGGTTTAAAATTGTTCAATTCAGTAGAAACATATCAAATAATTAATTTGGTGGCTAAAACCACCCCCTTCTGGCAAAATTGCATGAAAATTAGTGATATTTTGGCTGGAAATCACGAGTTCGACTTACGCGGAAATTCGAGATACGCGGTATTTTGCGACCGTTTTCGATCCCCATTAACCGTGTATCTCGGGGACCGCCTGTATTTCATATACCTTTCATTGCGTTTTGTCTTCATTAGGGAGAGTGTTTATCAAAGGGCAGTCCCGTGGTACAGTCGTCAACTCGAACGACTCAATAAAATGCCCGTCATGGGTTCAAGCCCAGAATGGACCTATACCCTTTGGCAAGGATTGACTAACCGGCTACGTGGTTATGAATTACATACCGAAAACCTATATAGGCCGGCATGTCCGCGAAGGATGTTGCGCCAAATAGAAGAAGAAGAAGAAGAAGAAGAAGAAGAAGAAGAAGAAGAAGAAGAAGAAGAAGAAGAAGAAGAAGAAGAAGAAGAAGAAGAAGAAGAAGAAGAAGAAGAAGAAGAAGAAGAAGAAGAAGAAGAAGAAGAAGAAGAAGAAGAACTAGAAGAAGAAGTGTATCAAAGGTGTAAAATAAATTTCCCCTGTAGCACCCAGAGGTGCTGAATAGGTTAATAGGTGTTATTTGATAATATTTCAATCTAGTTCACCTTTATTTCATCTTTATAACTCACAACTGCTCCTTGCCTGAACCGCGTGTCTCGCTTTCTATCTTACGTCTTACGCACACATACATTGTCCTCGCTATTGGTCTGACGCGTACATCTGTCCTATTGATCTCGCTGTCATAGCATCCAGCGAGGATGATCGATGTGCGTCTATAGCGGTCGGTGCACTACTCACCGATTACATCTAACAGGTGTGTTGAAAAAAATGCCAACCTGTAGAATTCTCTTTTTTTGCAATTCAGCTTTTCCCAGTAATGCACACAGTAGAAGATATCACCGCTGCCGAAAAAAATTGAATAACTTCTCTTTCTGTGGTAAGAAACCAGCCATCTCCATTACTTTTCTTCAACACATAATTCTTCATATGGAGGGTGATGTTAATTCCGTGGTATCCGACGCGATAAAAAAAACTTGCATAGTTCTGGAACAATCAAATTGTCAAACTCGGACAATTTCCAAAGTTTTTCCAAATTTTTCGAACCACTTCTTAACATGTTCTTCAGTAATTGAAGGGCATTTTTAAAAATATAAGCAGATAATGTATGAAGTAGACCAAATTTCTCATCCTCTGCTGTGACATCTAGCAAATTATGAACGTTACTAGTAATGTAACCTTTCCCCGTATTTTTTTTTTCATAATCGACAACAAATCGTTCAAGTAATTGACCTGAAATTGTCTTAAAGAAGAAATAAATTTACACCTGTTCTCACTTTCCTCTGAATCTTTATCCGGTTGCTATGGATCGCAATCGATGAGAATGGATCGCAATCAACTACGTCTGAATCGTTTTCAGCTACGTTTGAATCGCTCTCAGCTACCTTTGGATTTTACGGTAGCTCGCGCAAATTTTGTTGCGGCGCAAAGTTTATTTAGTGACCTCTTGGCGTACTGCACGATTCACATCATAAAAGACAATATGAAAAGCGACAAATTCATATTGTTCTATGTTTGAACCCAATTGAGAACTTATGTTGAAACCCCATGCATAGGCAATGAATAACATTTGACCGATTTGTCGGCTTCTACGCATGAGAATAGATTCCCAACCAGACCGTCCCTCCATAGTAAAGAAGGAATATCCGACTAAATCTCGAAAGCCTAAACAGGACCGAATGACCACGTAGGTTGTTACGTCAAAAAGTAGAAGATTGTGCAGGTTTATTTGGAAAACTTGGTCAAATAATCAATAAAGTATGGATGGTGATGTAAGCTTCAAATAAAAAAAAATACGATTAGATTTTACAATTGAATGCATTAATTACACATTTAATTCTTTCCTTAGAATTCAAATGTGTCCCGCGGTGATAAACGAAATTTGCGAAATTTGATAAAATGAAATTTGCGCGAGCTACCGCAAAATCCAAAGGAAGCTGAGAGCGATCCAAACGTAGCTGAAAACGATCCAAACGTATCTGAAAACGATGTATACGTAGTTGATTGCGATCCATTATCATGGATTGCGATCCATTCTCATGGATTGCGATCCATAGCAACCGGATAACGATTCAGAGGAAAGTGAGAGCAGGTGTAACTGCGCATATAAAAAGCGTGTGGTGATTATATTCATATTGACTTATCCTGTCTCTTAGAACGACAGGAGCAGCATAATGAAAGAAAGAACTGTACTCAGAAGCTTTCCAAAATTTTAAATCATCCAACTTGCGTAGCTTGCGATGGATCTCCGATGGCAATTCTATGCGTATCAAATCCAATTATATAGCGTCTATAGACGATGGAAACTACTTGATCGCTCCGAACAAACAGTAGGTCCACCCTTGCAATGTTCTGCGTTCAATTACATAGTGCATAAGATGCAATTCATCACCGATAGTAACTCTATCAATTATACTCATTTTTTTAAAATCCAGAAATGGGTTTTTTTCTTTTTGGTGTTCTTTTTACTCATCATTACGAAAATCTTTGTCAGTACGCAATGGAGCATTGGTTCCCGGAAAGCAAGTCGTTCGTGATGTTGGATGATGGTATCCAACAACGGTACTTTTCAGACAGCCATGCTTTCCTGTGTGTGATACCACACCTAAGAAAAAAGTACATTAATATCATTGGATAAATTATAGACTGTTTGTAATTACCTTTAAAAAGGTTAACGTGCTGGGGAATCAGCCACAAAAGCACGCACTTTGATGCACACCCTAACATAATACCATTATCGATAAGACCATTTAGTTCATCCACCAATGGTCCAAGGTATAGTTCGAGGGAATCTGTTTTTTTTTTTTTGGTCCGCAAAATATAGCCACAATCATTGGCCTGAAATGTGGCATGTATGTCTATAGGCCAAAATTAGCCAAAATGATATTCGCCCGCGTTTGTGCAAAGGCAGATCATCAATATTAATTGTTATGGGTAGTGTTGTATTGGGTAGTATCTTCTAGCTCCTAAAAAAAAGCATACGTTTTAACAGCAACGAATCATATATACTTTACCAATGGGAATGTTTGTCGCAGACTCAGCAGAAAAGAACATTTTCGTCAGTAATCTTAGCGTTGCTCCTTTAGGGAAACAAAAATGATAACATTATATTCTCACCCGAATATATTTTGCAGACACTTGCCAAGACCATTGTACCAATACTGCCCCCAGCAATATTCAAAATATTTTTTGGCGCCATGCTTGTCCGCATCAATGTTCGCGCATCCTTTGGCGAAATTGGCCCGCTCCCGTAAGATGTATAGCAGCAATTTTATATAAGTTTGAGGTGTATTGGTCATCAACGCCCAATATCGCAGACATTCTTTAATTGAATACGAATGCACATTAAATCCCGGTGTTTTAGGAGGCTCGTTGGAATATTCTTCGGCCTCATCGTCGGACGAATAGAGTATTTCGCCTTCCACAACAGTTTCGAAAACGTCTTCCACATCACCCACGTATGCATCTTCCATAATAGATTGTGGCTGTTGCTCAGTAACTGAAACGTTTGTTCATATTGTTCTTTTACAACACACAATTCAATTATAATTACAGAGATTTACACTGTAAATAAAGCTAAAATATTTCCTGCAAAGTACAAATTGAATCACAACACATACCGGGACGCCGCACTCTTATTACATACACACATATTCTCTGACATAACCGTAAACATTGAAATCGGCCTTTTGCATTTGAAACACGTTGTAACACTGTTTTAAAATCACTAAACACGGCACAGCCTGACAAGTAATGTAATTATGTTGCTAGTGTAACGTCCGGATTAATATCACCCTCTGTGCACTCATCCCTAACACCGAGCACATGCCGTATAAACGCCTCATACTCTGATCGCTGGAGCACCCGTTGTGCAAGATGAACTGTCATGAAATAAAGCTCTCTTCTTGGCGCGACATTGAACAAAACAGACGTAAGCCACTGACTTCTGCGTATAATTATTCGTGTGCTCTTCCGAATTGTGTTAAAACATATTAAAAACGGCTAATTAACCTTCCGCCACCCGTAAAACGCTTGGTAGTTACATCTCAGAAGTGGGATTACCAACAAAAATCGCCTACAAAGCCGCCTATCCAGCGTGTATACGTGTGTACCTGTGTACGTGTGTGTATGACACAACGCCATTTTCCATCATGCTGAGAAAAAAAGAACTTCGTCGGGCGCTCGAGCCGGTCGCTCGTTCCCCCCGTGCGGCGCTGCCCTCCACCTCAGCTACGACACCGGCTCCCGCTTGTGCAAACCACCGACAGGCCGCCATTTTGTGCCTTTCACATGACAATGGCGACGACGATTTTGCGCATCATGAAATGTTGCCAACGGTGCCGCTTCGATGAACAATACCACTGATCTCGATTACGCCCTTCCTTCTGCCCACGGTGTGGCAGTCGCCCTTCCCCACGGCCCTGCCGACATCGAAGCCTTTATTGAGAAGCTGCGACAGCCGCAGCAGCTAGCTGAATTACGCTTAAAGGTGCACCAACTTGAAACTCAGCAACCAGCCGCCCTTTGCGTAAAGGACTTTGAAGCTTTCATCGAGCCACTAGACGCCGATTTAGAACTGATCCCGATCATCATTGACGGCTTCAGAAGCCCGTCAATTATGTCGAGTCTGCATTTCATGCCTCTTACGATGGACGACTTCCGGAAGAAATTGAAGCTTTTCGAATCTTGCCGTCACCTTTGCGCCACCTGGCCCCCTTTCGCTGATGCCCGGGCCACAACGAACAGCCGCATAGAACGGCCCCGCCCGTCGCAGGAACCCATCCGATGCTTCAACTGCTCCCGATTCGGACACCTTCAGAATGCATGCCCGCAGCCGAAGCGTCCACCCAGCGGATGTTTTCGTTGTTTCCAGACTAGACACGTTTACATGGACGTTTACATCTCCAAACCTCCATTGGTACCAGCAGCAGCTTCAGCTTCGCCTTAGTCACCTCAAGTAGTTCCAGCCAGCGAGACTCAACCAAGAGTGTGTTGGAATTTCCAATAAATAGTTGACACAACTTATACAGTTCTGTATCCTTTTAAGTAACACAGAAAAACTAAACTCATTTATTCTATACTATAGACTACTTTGATTCAACAACACAACGTTGTATACTATGATATCTAACAGAGCGACCGTACGGTACAGGGTTCACCCTACCTAGTGCAACGAGACGGTCCAAGAGGAAAGTTATGGTGTTTTGGACCTGATCAGTGAAATGCAAGTGCCGACGACAGTTTGTGTAGTATAATTTCTCAAAATGACTGTAGCTGCAAGTAGAGCCTTCGTAAACGAACGAAGGATGTGCAGGAAGTGCCTTGACTACCATGGAGGTAGATTCAGCGCAGCACCGTGTGGCGTTAATGGCTGTAGCGTACAACACCACGAGCTATTCCTCGTAGATGACCAACTTCCAGCTAGCATAATTTCGCTGGATTCCTTAGGTAACAATTCGGGGACCGGAACGGAAAGGGTTTTCGCACATGCAGGAGCAAATGATGGTGCCTTACTGAAGTACGTGCCCAAAGCTCTCCACGGACCCGCTGGGCGCGTAAATACGTACGCGTTCCTCGATGACGGCTCTACATTAACCTTCATGGACCATGGATTACTAGCAGAGCTGGATTCATCCGGGACAGATGTATGGAAAACAGACGATGAACATGATTCATCTGGCTGCAAACTACGCTCACCTGAGAGGACTTCCGGTGGATTTGTGTGAAGAGGTAGTGCCACGCGTTTTAATTGGTGTGAATAATTGCGGATTAATTCAGTCACTGAGGAGCGTAAATGCGACGAGCCATTCGCCACGAAGACTCGCTCGTGTTGGGTTGTTTACGGCCCTTGCTTGAACGTAAGATTTACTCCTGAGCAGTGTTGTTAGCGGTGACGTTCTTCGACATGAAATTGCCTACTTAGACACGATCTGAAGCTTCGCATTCAGTTTTCACTCTTTCATTTTACAGTCATGTCAAAAATTGTCGTTGGATTCGACGACATTTTTTGGCGACATTCATTTGACTTTCATTTTCAAGTGCACTACATCGCCTTCTCCTTTGTGACATTTTTTTTCTTTTAAATTCGTGTACTCCAGCAAGAAAACACTGATTTTCGCACTGGCCAAGTGAAAATGTTTAATTTTTCAGTCACTTACGATCGATAAAGGCACCAGGCAGTTTTGAATTCACAAGATGAATGTTAATTGACATTCAAACTAATTTTTTTTACAGCCATTACATCGCAAAGACACTGACAGTAACTACAGTAATGAATGTCGGTTTTCAACAGTCGTGTCATGGCAACAGTTAATGTGATGTACGAATAATGATTTTGACTAGTAGCCTACTGCGAATTTCTAAAAAATGTCAACAGTTTACAACACTGCTCCTGAGTCACAACGTATCCTTCTTCACACATGTTCCTTCGATGCCTCGCCTGACGATCGATTCACAGCTGCGGTGAAGGAGTATTTTAAATTCGAATCGATCGGCATCAGCACATCGACCAATATGCCTAAAACGAAAGATACAAAAATACTAAGCGAAAGGAAATATCAGGAAGCTTGCAGATACAGTATCATGGGGCATTTTTTTTCATCGAACCATGCACTTGTTCTACCGCCGTACTAGTGTGTGTGTGTGTGTGTGTGTGTGTGTGTGTGTGTGTGTGTGTGTGTGTGTGTGTGTGTGTGTGTGTGTGTGTGTGTGTGTGTGTGTGTGTGTGTGTGTGTGTTAGAAAGATATTGTGTTTTTTATGTTCTTGTGCGTGCAACTGCGAGTGCGCGGGTTTGTGTCCGAAGAAACTTGGCTTGACATTATGTCATATTGCGTCAAAAGTATTCTGATAATGTGTGTTATCATGTGAAACAGCGTGCGTTCACACTTGGATAAAAGCTAATGTTTGCATGGACAGCAGCGCTTGTTCCTCGGACGAGAACGCAGGTGTGCTGTTTGATAAATGTGAATGCGACAGCGGGGCGAAATGGAAACGCGCATAATAGCAATGAACTCGGCATTCCCTCACGGCTGTTTCTCCAATACACGCCATTGAAAGGCCTGCGTGCATCTCTGCGTTGAAACTCGTGTGTGCATGGGAAACTTTGTGCGTGCATTGAGCAAGCGCGCTGGTGTTCTTTTCAATGGGCGTTTTGTTTCATGAGCGCGGTAGTATTCTGTCCTCGATTTGAATGGGTAGACGCTAACTCGCTTACTCATAGATAGTTTTAGATACTTGTGACACAAACACACTCACGCAAATAAACACTCAAACATGCAATTGACAGCGATTTGCGAGGGCGCGCGAGGGCTCGCACGCCATACAAGTTCACCGCCCCAGAGCCCTCGCATTAAAGAGCTTGCGAGCCTTGGTAGTTTTTTCACCCCTAGTTTTAGCAGTTATAATTATAGCACCCCGAGAGCAGGTATAACATAGAAACAATAGCTTACTAAACACCTACATTTTGATATTTTATTTGGCAAAAATCCACAAAAATTTGAGAAGTAATCTTTTCGGCGAATAACACCTAAACAATAAAAACTTATGTATGAAAAATAAAGATTATTTAATGACCTTATGATTTCGAGCAGATGATACCACTCCCAACCCTCGCAATGTTTGACGGGCACACATTCAAACATACACACACACACACACACACACACACACACACACACACACACACACACACACACACACACACACACACACACACACACACACACACACACACACACACACACACACACACACACACACACACACACACACACACACACACACACACACACACACACACACACACACACACACACACACACACACACACACACACACACACACACACACACACACACACACACACACACACACACACACACACACACACACACACACACACACACACACACACACACACACACACACACACACACACACACACACACACACACACACACACACACACATACAAACCACGCAAAAACCTGTACCAACGGGTGAATGGTGCGTTGAAAAAAAAGGCCCTATCTTATTGTCCGTTACTGTACCACTTCGATCATACGTCAAAAGAATGATTGTTATCTTTCAATATTTCTGGTAACCAATCCTAACAAAATCGGGAAAATTCGTATGGTTTTCGACGCAGAGGTCAAATGGTAAATGGAGTGAGCTTTAATTCTATTGGGGTTTAGAGGGTTAGATGTGAGAAACACTTATTATACTTTGAATTGTCCGAACACTTTATAAGTTTTTAAGACGGTTAGTTCACGAGTGTTATTTCACTTTAGAACAAATTGATCAAAACGCGACTGACTTGTATGAGGATCAGAACGCTACTTTTTGTAAGCTGATAGTAATTTATTAGCGTAGCCCACTCCCGGTTAAGCAGCGCAAGGCGACAAGGATTAAGTTCCTTCTCTTTTTCCTTCTCTCTCTCTCTCTCTCCCTCTCTCTCGCGTGCGCGCACGTATACTAAACGGAATACGGTTTCCTCAACAAATTCCAAACTTCTTCCTGGGCCCGGCATGTTTGCTGAACTCGTGTCAGAGCTGATGAGGTTCATAGCAGCGATGGGAATAGTTTCGAAAATTGAGGAACGGAACGGACCTGCCAATCAGGAGAAAAGAACGGAACGCGGAACGATGGTTCAGGATAACCTGTCATGGTCACGCTTTTTTCAATTGCTCGTTGCAGTCGCAGTAGCTTTATTTAGGGATAACTTGAAAGTATTCGTTTCATACTGTATAATATATTTTATGTGCAATAATCACATAGTTTCAATTCAAGCAAAGCTAAATAATAGTTTATTGAATGTGTAAAACTATTCTACTGCTAAAAGAAAATCCCTAAACATAAGTAACCCGCTATACTGTGCATTTTATATTAAAAGGTCGAGACATTTTGTTGTTTTTGTTTTTAACTAAAATTTATAATTTTTCTCATTTTATTCTTCTAATTAATGATTTTAATAGAAATGTTTTGCAACGCACACTACATTTATTGAATTAATATTTATCAAAAGAAGCAACTAGCATCGAATCATCGGTCTTTAACAAATACATAGAGTGTTAAGTTGTTTCCGTAGGGTTGACATTATACTGTACGGTGCACTAACGGTGTTTTCAATTGTCCGGTAGTGCACTTTAATTGGCTATAAGAATAGCGCTATTCCACGGGTCGATAAACGGTGTTCAATAAATTATTGCGGAAGGCTAAGCGTGTCTTGCACCGTAAGTTTTTAGTTACACAAAGAAGATCACAGGTTAACATTGAAGTGAGTTTATTGAATGCGCAACGAAACAGCTTAGCACCAAACACACAGCTGACCACAGTCCAGTCAAAATAACGCACCAATACTAATAACATCCATATGACAAAAGAGAAGCAATTCATTGATTGCATTTACCGCTAGCGCTGGATTGTCTCTTTAAATTACTGTACGAACCAAATCGGCCCATTGTATGAAAGAGAGCAGATGATCGAGCGTTCCAGATCGGTTCGAAAAGAACCCTGAGAGAAACAGGTTCAAAATGATCCGGGATGCTTTGTTCACATCAAATGGGTCCATCAAATCAAAGAGCAACTCTCTCCGTCGAGCGTTCTTGGCCGGATCGCAAAGAGCACTGAGAGCAACCAGTCCAGCACAGACTGCAGAGAACGCTAAGAATAGCCGGTTCACATCGGATCGATAAGAACGTTGATAGCAGTCGGTTCAGGTCGGATCGCAAAGAACGGTGGGAGCTACAGGTTCCGTTTGAACCTGCTTGGGTTAAAAATAAGGATCGCGGTCCAGATGCTTGGATGTTGGAACGGATCGCAGCTGGTAGGTTCGGAACGCAACGCGCATCACTACTTCCGATATTTTCCGGTGAACCAGAAGCGTGGTAACTTTTCATAGCCACGTATAACCGCACTAATGGTGCATGCGGTTACACCGATGACGAGAATATCGGCCGTCTACGGCATGCGTTGAGTGGAGCGGCGCTCGAAGCGGTAGGCCATCTTTTGTCTTTTCCGGTCGGGTTGAAGGAGGCGATGGCGACCCTAAAGGCACGCTGATGGCGACGCAGACCGGATCTGATTGTGGAATCCAAGACCAATAGGATCAGGAAGATGGTGCCACCGAAGGTTGATAAGTTGTCAACAATGGTGGAATTCGGTTATGCGGTGAAGCGGTTGGTAGGAGCGATGACGGCGTCTGGGTTACGAGGATACATGTACGACGTGGCGTTTCTCAAGGAGCTGGTCAGTAAATTACCGCCTGTTCTATGCATAGACTGGGAAAGAACGAGGAGGTATTTTGCGGAAGTGACGCTGATGGAGTTTGGTCGGTGAGTGGGCGATTCGGCGGATGATCTGTGCGGTGTTATCGACGTGATATCCGTGTCATGCGGTGCTGTCCTTTACCGTCGACAACCAGAAACGCAGGCTCATCACATTCGTAGTCAGCCAGAGCGGTTTTCAGACCCATCGTACCCCGCCAGCGCCTGTCGATCAACGACCGCCAGTTGGTACTGGACGCGTTCATCCAGCGTACTGCAACACAACGTTGCTGCAAGACGTGGACCTTGGTGCGCGGAGTCATGCGCAACCACAGCGGCCCCCAAGGGAGCAAGCGGAAGCTGCTCGCCGCAGTGGCCGCATCCATTATCCGCTACGGCGCACCCGTCTGGGCGGAAGCCACGGACTTACAGTGATGCAGACGAATATTGGATCCCGTCCAGCGCCCCCTGGCCCAGGGCATTACGAGCGCCTTCCACTCAACGAGCTGCGAGGTAGCGGTAGTTTTAGCCGGAGAACTGCCCTACCACCTCCTGGTGAAGGAAGACGCCCGCTGCTACAATCGACTGCAGTCCAGCCCGGACAGCAGTCGAGAGGCGATTCGCCAGGAGGAGAAGGAGACATCGCTGCAGCTGTGGCAGCAGCAGTGGGACGACGTGGCGGCGAACAACAACAGCCGCTATCTACGTTGGGCTCACCGACAAGTGCCAGACGTGCGCCTGTGGACGGGACGGAAGCACGGAGAGGTAGATTTCTACCTCTCGCAGGTACTTAGTGGACAAGCCTTCGTCCACGAGTTCCTGCACGTGTTCGGGTTCGCTCCATCCCCGGAATGTCCCAGGTGCGCAGGGTCGGTCGAGTCGGTGGCCCACGTAATGTTCGAGTGTCCACGTTTCGCGGATGTTCGGGCGGAGTTTCTACAAGGCGTCGACGAACACAACCTCGGCAGCCGCCTGTTGGAGAGTGCGGAGTGGTGGGACCGCATCCAGCAAGCGGCTCGGCAGATCCTCTCCGTTCTGCAGGAGGACTGGCGGGAGGAGCAGCAAAACTTGGCAGCCGCTGAGGCTGCTCAGCCAGATCCTGCATTAAGCCCGCCCGAGGATATGGCAGAGGCAGAACGGAGACGGATGATGCGACGCCGAGAGGTGCGCAACCGCAGCGCCCGGCGGAGGCGGCAACAGCAACGGCAGCAGCGACTCGGCGACTTCGAGCTGGCACCAGCCGTGTTGGCACGCGCAGCGGCCAATGAAGCAGCAGAGCCGACAGGGGAGGTCGAGGAGGAGGAGGTCAGCCCTCCAGAGCCACCAATCCCCCCGCGTAGCCGGGGATTGCCTCCCTCCCCACGAACATCGGAGATGCGGCGACTTCGGCGCAACTATATGCAGCTGCAGTACCGGAGGAGGCGTCAGGCCGGAGAGCTCGGAGACGTTCCGCAGGGTCGCCAGAGACGTGGGCGAATACCACCATCCGCAGCGGAGCTGGAGCGAAGACGGCTCAACAGGCGACAAAGGGAGAAAAAACGGCGGCTGGAACAACGGCAAGCGGAGGTCGAGGCTCAGCCTCCCCCGTGGAATGAGCTGCCGAGCTCTCAGCTGGCCGAAAGAAGAAGCAGCCTCACGGACGTCGAGAGAGCGGCATAACATCGGCAAATACTTCCGCACGTTGAGGAATATTGGAATATGATTTGGAGACACCCGCAAGGAAACGGAAAATGCTAAAGGCTTACGGAACGGCACTTATGTTTTGCGAAAAAGAATATCTTCCTCTGACTATTTTGGGGAAATATGAAAACTGAGCGAATTAAACTATTACAGTTGAAATTAAGAGAAAGGCCCAAATGGACGGAATTCCCGGCGGGGGGGAGTCCGTTAGTGGTAACCCCCCGCTGGTAGGAGCGAGAAAACTCGATGAATTAAAAAAAAAAAAAGACGTGGACCTTGGCTCGAGGAGCAGAATGCTCGGCTCCTCTAGCAAAATTCCGGCATGTGCCAGCTGCTCCAAAAGGAGAAGGAGGAAGAGTAGCGTCAGGAGGAGAAGTTGGAGGCGCAGATCGAGAAGCTCGCCGCCGCACATCAGCGCGACAGAGATGTGCTGAATTCTCTCCTGGCGGCAAAGGTCGGCGGTGGACAAACATCAGCTAGTCCGCGCCAGCCTCCTACTCCGCTGTTGCGCCTATCATCATCCACGCATCAGCAGCAGCAGCAACAACAGCAGCCGCAGCAGCAGAAGCGGTACCAGCACGAGCAGGAGCAGCCCCGCGCGTCAACATCGCGCGCAGTCATGCCGTCGCGCAGCAAGGAAGCCGCTTCAGAGGAAGTCATGCCAGGACTTACCTTCAGCGAGTTGGCCGAAATACCGCGGCCGGGCCACCGGTAAGCCTCACTCCCAGCAGCAGCAGCGCCAGCCGCAGCGACAGGGGGCCGCTGGCTCGCAGCAACACCAGCAGCAGCAGCAGCAGCAGCAGCAGTAGCCACAGCGACAGGCGGTCGCTGGCTCACAGCAGCAGCAGCAACAACACCAGCAGCGGCTAACTGCTGCACACGCGCAGCGCAGCGAGCTTGGAGCGTGGCCACATCACAGCGGATTGCCGGGGCGAGGACCGTTCGGGCCTTTGCCTACGCTGTGGAGCTGCAGAACATCATGCAGCAGCATGCACCAATGACCCTAAGTGCATCGTATGTGGCGGCCCACACCTAATCGCCGCCCCTATGTGTCCAGGCCCGCAACGACAATGCTGAACATCATCCAGTTTAATACCAACCACTGCGAAAACGCCCAGGACCTGGCGTTGCACGTGTTGACCACCGAGGGTCTCGACGTTCTGCTCCTGTCCGAAGCCTATTGCGTACCGCGCAATAACGGCAACTGGGTGACGGACGAGAGTAAGATGGTTGCCATCGTCGTTAACGGCAACCGGCTGCCGATACAACGTATCAGGCACCGACAGATCCTCGGTGTGGTTGCAGTCGACGTGGGAGGCATTACCATCGTGAGCTGCTACGTGTCGCCGCAGACGGGAGTCCCGGAGTTCCGGGGTGTAATGAAGAGGATCGACATGGTCTTCCGCGGGTGCAGCCGGGTTCTCCTGGCTGGCGACTTCAACGCCATGCACCTTGACTGGGGAAACAGCAGGACTTGCCCGAAGGGCTTGGAGCTTCTCCAGTTGGCGGACTACTTCGGGCTGGAGCTCTTGAACAAGGCAGACTGCCTTCCAACGTTCAAGGGGAACCAAGCGGCCACAACTCGGTTCCCGCCCAGCCGACCAGATGTAACATTCGCCAGCAGTGTCATCAGCCGTCTCGACCCGCGCGAAGACATCGCCCGAGGCTGACGCGTGCCCGACGTGGC
This sequence comes from Anopheles merus, assembly GCF_017562075.2. Classification (NCBI taxonomy): domain Eukaryota; kingdom Metazoa; phylum Arthropoda; class Insecta; order Diptera; family Culicidae; genus Anopheles; species Anopheles merus. The sequence goes on from NC_054083.1 coordinate 10,197,697, forward strand.
AACGCTAAGTGACCACCGATACGTACGGTACGAGGTTGGCGAGAGTCCACCTCCAACGAGGGATCGGGTAGCACGACGTGGACAGCGCCCGGCCCGAGTAAGCAACGCCGGTACACGCTGGAAGACCAGTCAGTTTGACTCCCAGCTCTTCGAAAAAACGCTGACTGTAATGGGTTTTGCCGGTCGAGTCGATAGCGTCGAGAGCCTGGTTGAGTCGCTGACCACCGTCTGCGACGAGACAATGTCGCGGGTCTTCCCAGCGCAGGACCACACAGGTCGGCCAGCTCACTGGTGGACTCCGGCGATCCAGTCGATGGTCAACGATTTCTCCAGGAACGAGCAAATGGCGACGAGGACCATTCCACCGGAACTCCAAGCTGTCAGGGAGAGTCTTCGGAAGGCCATTCGTGTGAGTAAGAACGAGGCGTTCGTCCGGTTCTTGCTTGATCGACAGCAGGAGGGAGGACGAAACCGGAAACTTTTCCTCTGGTTCCAGGGGGCCCGCTCAGCCTTGGAACGTGATCCAGCAGAACTGCGGCGAATTGTCGTCGCCTTGTTCCCGGTTCATCCGCCGGTCTAGTGGCCTAATCTCGGAGTTGGCAACATGGCGCCGCTTCGATCAATCGGCCTAACCGTGCTGGACCAAATAGCAGCCAGCATGCACCCGCGGAAGGCTCCTGGGCTTGATGGAGTGTCGAATGCCGCGCAACGCTCGCACCACACGAAGGGCCTTGTCCGCGACCATCTCAACGTGTGGGCGCCGTGATAGGTGGTCGCGCAGCATTACCCCCAGGTAGCGGATCGACCGCTTCGAGCGCACTTCCACTCCGCAGATGTTGACCGGGATGTTTCGGTAGCCGCTGCGTTTGCTGGACACCATCAGCAGCTCCGTCTTCTCCGGCGCCAGAGAGAGGTGATGCTGCTCCATCCAGCTGTTCACCGCTGCTACCGCTTCCTCCGCTATCGCCGCGGCTAGTTCCGGGGTAGTCCCCGCTGCCAGGATGGCTAGCTCATCGTCAAATCCCACGATGGAGGCACCCTCAGGGAGGTCTACGGCTAGCACGCCGTCGTACATAATGTTCCACAATGTGGGGCCCAATATGGACCCCTATCGAGACCCACCGACAACTGCCAGACGTGCGCCTGTGGACGAGACGGAAGCATGGGTAGGTGGATTTCTACCTCTCCCAGATTCTCAGTGGACACGCCTTCGTCCACGAGTTTCTGCACGTGTTCGGTTTTGCTCCGTCCCCGGAATGTCCCAGGTGCGCAGGGTCGGTCGAGTCGGTGGCCCATGTATTGTTCGTGTGTCCCCGTTTCGCGGAGGTTCGCCTGGAACTTACTGCATGGTATTAATGAAGACAACCTCGGTAGCCGTCTGCTGGAGAATGCGGAGTGGTGGGACCGCATCCAGCAAGCGGCTCGGCGGATCCTATCCGTTTTGCAGGAGGACTGGCGGGAGGAGCAGCAAGCTTTGGCAACCGCTGAAACTGCTCAGCCAGACTCTGCATCCAGCCCGCCCGAGGACAAGGTGGAGGCAGAGCGGAGACTGTTGAGGCGACGAGAGGTGCGCAACCGCAGCGCCCGGCGAATGGGGCAGCAGCGTTGGCAGAAACGGCTCGATGAGGTCGAGTTGCTACCAGCCGTGTTGGCACGCGTAGAGGCCAACGATGCAGCAGAACCCACAGGGGAGGTCGAGGAAGAGGAGGCCAGCCCTGTATTGCCACCCAAGAAACATTTCACATACCTTTTACACTTAAACATGTCTTAAAAGATTTTACACTATGAGTGTACTGAGCCACATAGTTTTAACATGTCTTTTGAAGATGCCTAACAGTCTTTAAAGTTTTCAAACCTTTAAAATGTTCTGAAGTCGCTTATAAGACTGCAGACTAACTCCACTTTTTGTTTTAACAGACAGTCTGCTAGTCTGCACAAGCGCTTCCTAAAGCTATGTGCTGTTTAAAAAGATCTTAGCCACACATATTGCACTACAAATCAACTGTACTTGTGATCAGGAAAGTCCTTCTGATCTTAAGCCAATGGAATCCATTTTTATTAATATGATTGTTCATTTGTGTGTACGATATGTGTTAACCATGTTGATATTTTGATAATCAAATTCATAGTTTACACGACAAATAGAAAAAAAGGCAATTTCCAAAACGACCTTCACCTCATGTTTATTATGACACTCGTTTTGGTGCTAATTGAGGGCGTTTAAAACGAATCTGTATTTGTTAATAATTTATTTTTAAACTAAAAAGGTGCATATTATTGAGGCGCTTTGATATTTTTCAAATTATTATAATGTATTTCAACAGTAAAATTTTCTTGGCATAGATTTCTGCTCGTTAGCGCGCGAGATCATCAGAAAAAATAACAATACAACATAAAAATCGTAAATAACTCTCAACCATTATTATGACTTCATATTTAATGCTTCATTGTTATCTCAAGAACATATCCATAGCCATATGTTGAAATGTTGATAGTTTATTTGCGCCTCACGTTTTAAAGGTCTAGAAATGGTTTTAACTAGTAGTCTTAACAGAGTTCTGTAGCTGGGCCCTTTCAGTCTTAAGTTAGTTTTATTTTAGTTGTATGAGGTCATACACGACTTTCAAATGAAAAAGGAAGGCTTAATGAAATTTCCGTAGCAACATCGTTAAAACTATGATAAGATTTAAAATGTTCCTTGGGCCACTAAACTCCCCGCGCAGCCGGGAATTACCTCACTCTCCGAGGACATTGGAGAAGCGGCGATTGCGTTGTATTTACATGCAGCAAGAGTACCGCAGGAGGCATCAGGCTGAAGAGCTTGGAGCTGTACCGCAGAGACGCCAGCGACGCGACAGACTACCACCTTCTGCAGCGGAGCTAGAACGGCGACGGATAAACAAGCGGCGCAACAGCAGGGACCGGAGGCAACGGCGGCTGGAACATCGCAACAGAGAACGATATCTTTACGCGTTGAATTGGAAAAAAGACCCTATGGAGAGAACCGCTAGAGAACGGCTAACGAACATGGATAACGGAATACCTTTTAATCTAAATGTTATTAAATGCGAAAACGCTCCCCATGAAGCATAGGGGAATGAAGATATACAAGAATTTTAAAGTCACAAAAAAAGTTATCAATAAAGAGAAAGGCCCAAATGGGCAGAATTCCCGGGGGGGTGAGGGAGGGGGGGGAGAGTCCGTTAGTGGTAACCCCCTGTTGGTAAGAGCAAGTTCTTTTGGGATATCTTAAGTATGCATCAAAATAAAGAACTCAAAGAATTAAAAAAAGACGTGGACCTTGGTAACACTTGTTCGACGATACACGCCCCAGACTCGCTACCTGTTTGCCCCCTGTGCGGCGGGGACTGTCCAGCTCTCGCCCAATGCGAACGGTTCCAAAGAACAACGGTTGCTGCCCGGAGAGCGTTTGTAAAAGAACGAAGGATATGCTGTAAATGCCTTCGTTACCATGGAGGCAGATGCTGCGTAAAACAGCCGTGCGCAGTGAATGAATGCAACGTGCAACACCACGAGCTAATTTACCTGGATGACCAGACACCAGCTAGTCCCAACCAGCGCGATCTTCGAAATGGTTCAGATAAGGTCGTTGATGATGGTGCTGCTAACGTTATCACTCATTCAGGTCGGAAAGATTCAATATGATTAAAATACATATCCGTTACGCTGCACGTTCCCAGTGGGCGAGTAGATACGTTCGCCTTTTTAGATGACGGCTCTACATCCACGTTCATGGAGCTTGAGCTAATACAGGAGCTAGGAGTTAGCGGAACACCGCACCCACTATGTCTACAATGAACAGGAGAAGTGACGAGAGAAGAAAAAGAATCGGTAAAGCTATCAGTGCGCATATTAGGTCGCAGCAAGTCACATGCGATACACGAGCTAGTTCCACTGCACACGGTCAAAAAGCTTGCCTTTCCGGAACAATCTCTCAACGTATATACTCATCTGAGAGACATTCCATTCGAGCCCTACCCCAACCGGCATTACCCAACCGGCATTATCGCGCGATTTTTATGTGTATCTATCATTTTTCTCATATTAACATTCAGAAAATTTTTCGTTCTGCCTCGCTCTTCTGGGTGTTGGTCTGGTTTTGCTCGCATCTTGGCTGTGTCACACCAAACATCCTCATGTTTCATATGGCTCTTCTCTTTCAATCGTTGGAGAGAAACTCTTGCGTCTCGCTTTTCTGGGACTTGTCCAATTTCGCTTGCTACACCAATCGTTCACGCAAGCGTTCTCCTCTCGCCCGCTCTTTGTATCGTTGTACAGGTACTCCCCGATATACGCTATCAATGCGGACCGGAGGCAATAGCATATCTCGAATATTAGCGAAAGTCGAATTTCGAGGTTTTCAGTCATATTATAGCTAATTTTCGTATAATTTTGCATGAAGTGGTAGGTTTTAGCCACTAAATTAGTTATTTGATCTAATTTATACTGAATTTCTTAATTTTATACCTTTTGAAATGGTTTTTAATATTCAACCAAAAGGGAATTTATTTTGCATTTGACATTCGATTTCTAAAATTAGTACAATTTGTTCAAAGAACTGTCAAATTTAGAAAAAAAGCGTATAGCGACATCGTGTATATCGAGTATGGCGTATATCGGGGAATACCTGTATAGCCACACGAGGAAGGCGCTGCTTCGCGTTCACATGAAAATGTGGTAGTGTGAAATCAAGTTTGCAAGCGGTAGGACGCGTCGGTGTGTGTCCGTTTTTTTGTCTCGTGAAACCAGTACGGAAAAACTATTTGGTAAGTACAGTTTTTTTATAAAAGGTTATATCAATTTATATCAAACTGAATTGTATTGATAATTGTGATATGAAATCAATTTCGTTTTTTTAAAGAAATCGTAACACACGCACGAACGGAAGTGAGCACGGACCACGACAGAAGCAATATTAAATTGGTTGGTAAGTATTGTGCTTGACGTTAAATTGAACAGCTGTTGGCAAAATAGTTAATATTTCCTTCTATCCCTAGGAGTGCCGAAAACAGAACAGGAGATGAAAGAAGGCAGGAACGATCCGATCCTCCAACGTGCTAGCGCCTGGTAGGGGAGGAGCGGCAGGAAGGTAGAGACGAACATCCAGCTCGCTAGTGCAGCACGTGGGAGCAGCAAGAGGGAGGCAAGCAGGACGCGTACACACCATTCGACGAAGGCAAAGCTGGAGGAAAGGAAGAACGAGGAGATAAGGCAGGCAAGACGGGTACGTGTGTATCCCACACCGGTTTTAGGCAGTGTGAATTGTGTGAGTATGTAAGTATGTATGTGCGAGTAAGAAGGTACAATAAAGAGCGTAAGCATGTGCAGAATGGACAAATGAGAGTAAGAGTCTTTGTAGGGAGAATGGAGAGAATGAAAGAAATTGAACAATAATGTAGTATACAGAAACTAGATGTATGATACACGCTGTCGCACCGTTGCAGGGACGTGCTCTTTAGTGCTGCTAATGAGCACGATTTGAGAACGTTTTGAGCACGTTTTTTCTCATACAAAATTTTAAAATGTCGCACGATAATGTCGGTTGGGTATCGCGCGATTTTTATGTGTATCTATCATTTTTCTCATTCTAACATTCAGAAAATTTTTCGTTCTGCCTCGCTCTTCTAGGTGTTAGTCAGTTTTTGCTTGCAACTTGGCTGTGTCACACCAAGAATTTGCATGTTTCATTTAGCTCATCTCTTTCCATCGTTGGTGAGCAACTCTTGCGTCTCGCTTTTCTGGGACTTTTGCCAATTTCTCTCGCTACAAAAATTGATCACACCAGCGCTCTCCGATCGATCGGTTGTGTTAAGCACATGAACACAACCATACCCTTTTCTCTCGATAATAGCTTTGTCAAACGTGTGCGAACATCTTTTGTGTGCAGTGTGTTTTTAGCCTCATCATAGCAAGCGTTTACCAGGAGTAAAATAGCATTACATACACGAAAGCGGAGAAGGTAAGAAGAAATTATGTTAGTTTGTTTTGTAGGAATAAAATATCTCTTTTTTAGCTAATAAAAAGTTGAAATGTCCTTGGAATCATCGCGCAAATCAGGCCAGTTCTACAGGCAAATCAGGAAGCGAACTGCACAACAGGCAGAATATGAAGAAGGTTAAAGTAGTAGTGCAAGGCGCGTACGGATGGGTAAGTGTATGTATGTGTTTATGCGTATTCATTATCGATAATGTTCAAAATTCGTGTATATTGTGAATTGTTAACAGTGCTTTGTATATTGTGAACCATACTGTTATAGTATTTGATTTTAATCAACCGTGTGTATGCATTCGTGTACAGTGAGGTTTGCTTACATTAAAAACGTGTGTTTTCCTTCGTTTAGGCTCATGTTAATTTAACTTTGGTGGTAGATCAATAGAAAGATATTTATGATAGCTAGATGTGATGGATTCAATTATTAATACATTGAAATTCCCCCGAACCGTCCGGAGTAGTCCAAATCGTCGAAGGCGTTGGAGCCACCTGGAGCCGCTGGACGGCTCCGACGGCCTCAACGGCTCCGTCTATTCGGACGGCTTCTGATTCTGTTGACTCCGTCAAACGCCGTTGACTGGCTTCGAACGGTTCCGAGATTAAAGTTTGGCAAGCCGCTTCCGATTTTGGCACAGTCATTTGGTAGCAATACTGTTTTTTGTGGAATCTACTCAATCTAAAACAAGATCGTAGATCTGATGTAAGTTAAAGTAACATTTAAATTAAGGTATTAATTTAAAAAGCAATTTGAACTTATTCGGCTAGTAACTTAAGATAGTTGCTATGAGACCAAATATATCATAAACAAAAAATAACTCATTGTGGAATTGATGATATTTACTTGACAAAATGTTTTCACATGTAATTTTTTTAGCCCTCGTGCCAGCCTCTGAGACCGCTATGAATACACCAGAAGCAGATTCAAATGCTGTAGAATCCACACAAGGCTTGAGTTTTATAAACGATGATGACGATAATATTATCGAAGTTATCAGCAGCGTGGGATTTAACCCACAAAACCACACTCTCCAAGAATACCTTCGATTTTGGGCTTTATCGTCAAACACTCCACATACACCGGTGAATATGTTGCTTCGAATACTCAGAGAAAAACAATATATCGGCTACCAAAGGATGCACGGACTTTGTTGCAAACCAATCAAGCACTCAAGTCAATAATAAAAAACATCGGCACTGGTCAGTTTTGGTATCAAGGTGTTGCAAAATGTCTAAAGAACACGTTCAGGTATGTGATTAAATCGTTAGAATATTGAATCGACAGCATGAGGTTTAGTACTTATAATTGTTTTTTTAATATATTTTTAATTTTTTTACTAGAAACGTTATGTTTGAGGCCAATTCTGAATTGCCACTTACATTCTTTATTGATGGGGTGCCCTTGCACAGAAGCTCTCGCATAGCTTTCTGGCCCATATTGATGCGGATTCATACGATGCAACATGTGCATCCTATGACCGTAGCATTTTTTGTGGGCCATCGAAACCGTCATCCACTCAAGAATACCTTTGTGAATTGGTTGACGAGTTGAATTTACTCATGGAACAGAGTATTAATTTAGGTCGAAATGGCACATTAGTCAAAATAAAGGTGCGTGCCTGTGTTGCAGATTCGCCTGCTCGAGCATTCATTAAAGGCAAGTTAGTGCTGTATAATGTTATCCACTATGTGCTATATCTTTGTTTTCTTATTTTAGGCGTACAAGGTTTTGGAGGGAAACATGGTTGCATGAAATGCACGGTAGTTGGATATCGTCATTCCATTTCCAACGCCATGTGTTTTCCGATTGCCACGATGTTCCCTGCAAGAACCAATTAAGCCTTTCGTGGCATGGAATATGGAGAGCACCAAAAGGAAACAACGCCACTAATTAAACTTGACAATTTCGATATTGTAGAAGGCGTGATTGTGTCTGACAGGCTACATTTGATAGACCTAGGTGTGACTCGTAAATTTTTGCAGGGTTGGATATTTGGTCAATGGGGAGCGCCACAATTATCTCCTGAGGCCATATCAAACATGTCAATTGCTTTGACCAACATTTCACTACCATCAGAAATTCACCGAAAGTTTCGGCAGTTAGACGATGTCAGATATTGGAAAGGCTCGGAGTATAGCACGTTTTTGCACTATGCTAATGTTTTTGTATTAAAAGACCGCATCTCTTCCGAGGCCTACAATCATTTTCTTTTGTATTTCTGTGGTATTACTTTTTTGTCCAGCAGTTTCTACAAAAATCAATGGCATGTTGGTGGTCAAATGCTCACACTTTACGTGAAAGAATTTGGTCGCATATACGGAGAAGGTTATGTGAGTAGTAATGTTCACAACCTTGTACATACAGAGTGTTTTCGAGATAAATTTGACACCTTGCCTTTGGGTTTATATCTCAGGGTTGAGTTGACGTATCGAAATGATTGATATGTCATTCGATTGCTAAAAGTTGTGCGAACAAGTGTAAAAAATTTCTAGCTCCGTAAATATGTGGAACCCGTCCGAATTGTACAAGCGCGTAACTTGTGTTATGATGGTTCGTGCCGGTCATACGAATCCCGAAATTCGTAAGGCGGCGATGTGTTCGCTGAACACCGTAAAAACAATACGCGTACAGCTCGAGGAGTGTGGTGAAGACGTAGATAGTGTTATTGTTCGCAAACAGCATAGCAGGCGGTCGGATTGTGTGCGGACCGACGCGTTCCTGGCCGGATTGCGGCAGCGGGCGACGGCCGATCCCGGCGTCGCCATCCGGGCCCTGGCGCGAGACGTTGGCGTGGCCCCGAGCACCGTCAAGGTGGCGTTAAATGAGGACCTGCGGTACGCGTCGTACCGTGGTGAAGCCGTGGATTGAGACGGTGGCGAATGGGCGGCCGTACGTTTGGCAGCAGGATTCTGCACCATGCCATACGGCCGTAAAAACACGCTCACTGCCAATTTCGACCGATACACCAGCACCGACGTTTGGCCACTCAGCTCCCCTGACCTTAATCCTATGGATTACTTTGTGTGGGGCACAGTTGAGCGGGACACCAACAGGGCGTCCTGCAATACCAAAGCGGAGCTGATGGCCAGAATAAAGACCGTGTTTGCGGCCATCCCCAGAGACATGGTTGTCCGGGCTTGCGCGCGGTTCCGGAAGCGGGTGCAGGCGGCCATCGACGCGGAGGGGGGGTACTTCGAATAAAAATGCGGCAAACATGGTAAGCTAAACTTTGTAGATTTTTTTTTAATATTTAACATAAATTTGATAAAAAAAATTTCCTATTCCCTCAGAAACTGTCAAATTTATCTCGACCACCCTGTATATATGACGAAGTAAAAAAGTTAGGACATTTATGGACCTTAAGCGCTTGCGATTTTGAAAATTTCTTACAAATTATGACACATCTCTTAAGGCATGGCCACAAGAGTCTAGAACAGGTTATTAACCGTCTAACAGAATTAGAGTACTTGAACTCCCCTAATACCTTGGACAGCAATCGTTCCTGTTTCCTTCAAAATAACGGTAACAAGGTTATTCTTCATTTACGAAATTTTATTCTGAATAAGGGAAACCGGGATGGTTGGTTTCTCTCCTCTAATTTTGATGTAGTACGGTACAGTTCAGCAGAAATAAATAATCGTAGTGCGAGTTTTCGGGCAAATAATTCGCGAAAAAAGTGAATATTTGGTTGCCCAATATCATCTGCTATTTTATTTATCTGCAAAAGTAACATTAATTGTGTTTTGGAGCCAATAGTAGAATTTGATCCATGCAATATTATTGCTAAATATTGCACATTAATGTTAAACGACCAAGGCGATGCGCTTTTTATACCATTGGTACATACTTTTATTGAGCCAACTGGTGATGCAGGTATTGCTGTAGCTTTATAGCTTCAGCAATACTGCAGTTTTACTTTTCGAATTGTAGCCAAGTTTAAGTAAAAAAAGCATATGTGTAATAATGCATATTGTTTTGCCGTCTTAGTATCTAATGAACCCGTATGTTTTGGATTAATGTTTCAATTCTTCTTTTTATTTCCCAATATGTTATGCACTTATTTTCACATGATCTATTTTTCAATACCAAAGAAATACCGAAGAATTTTAGCAATACCGAATGAAGAACTTCTTGTTATTCCAAAACACAGAATAAAAAAGATTTATGGATTAATACAATTTTTTTTGCACTCACATATTCTCAGACACAATACGCGTTTTTGGAGCTGGCTTGCGCTGTTCGAGTAAATACTCCCGTCTTGTACTATTTTTAAACTTATCTTGCATAATTTTTTTTAATTTTTCGTTTGTTAACACTCCAAGCTCTAATAAAAGATCTACCACGTTTTTAAAACGTTTAAAAAAATTTTTGTGCTTTTTTTTGTTAATTTACTGAGCAACTGTTTTGAAAACAGTACGTCGATTGCAGTGTAGTGTTGGCCGTTCCGGTCCGAACCTAGTAAAAAAGTTCCGTTCTTTATGTAGGCCGTTCCGTTCCGATCCTTTATACAAAATCGTTCCGTTCCGTTCATTCCGTTCTTTCCGTTCTTTCCGTTCATTCCGTTCCGTTCCGTTCATTCCGTTCATTCCGTTCCGTTCCGTTCATTCCGTTCTTTCCGTTCATTCCGTTCCGTTCAATTCGTTCTTTCCGTTCACTCCGTTCCGGTCTTTGCCGTTTCAATATTGTTAGCAAGGTGCTATCGTTCGTGCGTTCCGTTCTTTAAAAAAACCGGCTTTGTCCGGCTGTTGCATGCTGTTGCTGTGCTGCATGCAAGATAACTGTTCACTCTTTTTCGCACACAGTATGTGTTGCCTGTGCACTCTCCCATGCTCACAGGAATATTCATCACACTTCGTCGCGTATCGTTTATAAAAATCGTGATAAGCGAAACCAAAAATTATTTTATGCCGCGATATCCGCTTGATCTTGGCGCTCGGCATGATTCCAATATTTAGCCATTTGATTCGAAGCATTCTGTTCCATTCGACAACCGTTTGAGTGCCGTGATGTTGTAAACGATTTATGTGAAAAAAAACTATTTGTTTTAAGTAGTAAGTGAAATTCAAATAATTAGTCAATCTCGTGATACAATCGTCAACTCGGACCACTCAATAACTTCGGCATGGGTAAAATCCTCGAATGGATCGTGCCCCCATACGCTGGAATGATTATCCTGCTATGGGCATTTAAGTTACTGATAGCCAAGCCTATTAGTGGTACAGGAAGGCTTTGACCGAAAATGGTCGTCGCATCTAAAAAGTTTAAAAAATGCTAGATAATAGCTGTATGCTTTATATTAGCACAGCTGGTACAGCTTACTGGGCATAGGTTGAACCCATCTAGATTTGGTGATTTCAGAATGATGATTTAAGAAACGCCTTTTCATATCCTGTCTCAAGTAACACCCCCCCTCCCCCCTCCCCCCCGAATGACAGTTTGGCTTCTAAGCTCTGGGTCGGTTCATTTGCACCCCAGGTTCACGTTCCGTTCTTTTTGAAAAATGAACTAGTTCCGTTCCGTTCCTTTTTTTAACGAAATTCCCAACACTATTGCAGTGTGAAATACGTATGCCGAACGCGAATCGTTTGCTCTTTTTCTTATGTATCCGATGACATTTTCACGAAATTGTTTTTTTAGCAGCTGATCGTTATACGTTAGCAGCTCGCTTTCATTTTGCATTGGATTTAAATTAAACATTTCAGCATTTACAGTAGGACAGATCATATTTGATTGCAGTGCATGCTCAAATGCTTGGCGTAAGTTTCGTTGTTCTCGTATTATGATGTCTAATTTTTTATGTATGTTTTCAAACTCTGTTTTATCCATTACAGTTCCTTCAAATGCAGATTGAACTGCAAGACTTGAGAATATTGCAGGAGATGGTTGTGATGTAAGTAGAAAGCCTTCCATACTAATTGAGTCGCAATTTTTTTGGGGCTGCATAGATGATTGAGCCTGATTAACCTGACTCGACGGTCGAATATTGGAAACGTTCGTACACAAAATACTTAGAGAGATAGAGCGTTCCAAGCACGGCATTTCTAATTGAAACTGACTTCCGAGTTCATTAGTAGGTGATAAGGTGAGCGGCGAAAATTGAGATGATTCAATAAACTGATTTATTGGCTCGACCTGACTAACCGAATTAGATGGACGAAGCCGAACCACATTCATTAGCAAAGGCCCAGCTGCACTATCAAAATCATAAACTGGACCCGAAGAAACTTCCATTGGTGGTTCTGCGTCCTGATTTATTGATTGTACCTTTGTGGTCGAACTCGATGGACGAAGAAGCCGGGTCACATTCATGTGCACCGGCCCAACTGCACTATTAAAATCATAAGCCGGTGGCGAAGTATCTTCCGATAGTGCAATGCTTGACTTAGAATGTGAGTATGTTTTCCTTCGGTAAGCTGTAATGGATGGAACACTACTGTCTTTCCTTCGGTTACTACTTCTGCTGCTTTATTTTTCAGCTGCACTGGAAGTGTTACTTTTGTTCTCGGTTTCATTGATGCTGGTAATGGTAAAACACTTCCTTTCAATTTGCGTTCTAAGGCAGCATTCTTCTGTAACCTTTTTCCCTGCAAATATGAAATATGTGCATATGTAAATATAAATTCAATGTTTTTTTTTTAATATGCAATGCTCCCATTTGGATACTTACGGCGGTATTTCGCATAGCCATTTTAGAAAACATTTTATTTGCTGTTGAAAACACGATAAGCGATTGAAAACATTCCACACCATACTGAGCGTTTCTACATACACCGAGACTACAGGTGAGAAATGGCTGTGAGAGAATTGACAAGCGGTTTCTCACGCCGGTGTGTGTAGAAGATCCGATGGGCGCCGAGATGAGACTTTTCGAAACTGTCTGTCAAATTCGATTTGATTTGTAAACAATCATTTGGTTTCAAAATGGAATATGCAATTCTAGCAAATTTGAATCAGTGGAATAAAGACATTGAAAATATTATTGATCTGTACAACGCTGTTAGGACAAATTTGTCTAGAAAACGTTTAAGGCAACGACCTATGTTAGCTCATCGCAATGAGCATGGCAACCACCTCTTGGAGCTGCTAGCCGAAGAAAAAGTGCAAACTACGATTAAAACGTTTATAAGAATGCCCAGGGCGTTAATCGATTTTATTCTTAGGGCTATTCACCCCGAAATATCCCGTATGAATACTCAAATGCGATTGGCTATAAGTACTAAAGAAAGATTGGCTATCGGGCTACGTTTTCTAGCAACTGGTTGCACTTATACCGACCTGCAATTTGTATTTAGAGTAAGTGTATTTCATTATATTACCTTGCAATTCTTCGTAATTAATTACATCAATTACAATCTTCTTAAAAATAACCGACCTAATAATTTTATTTTTAAGGTTTCTATATCATCTATTTCGAAAATTGTACCTGAAGTGTGTGATCAAATTGTAAAGACACTTCGAGATTACGTTAAAGTAAGTTATTATAACGTTGCTGTTTTTAACTGCATTGTTAACTGGTGGTGGATGCTATCGAGAAACTTAGTTACGCTGCACCCGGATATTCACGCGAACGTCTCTGGTGATTACAGCGTTATAAGACTTTCAGATGATCGAGGAGAAAGTAAAAAGTCCATCCTGGGTTATAATTACTTTTTGAGAAATTGCTGTTGGATTGTTCAATACGAATCTTGACCTTTGGACCTTTGGCCATTTAAGACTGATACGCTAACACTAAAAACTCTGATACCAGTCAGCGGCGGATCTAACGGTAAGCGGATTAGGCGATCGCTTGGTGCCCCGCCGATTTAGGGGCCCCGTAGATCGCTAGTATGTAGTGTGCAGTTTATATAAAAGTGGCCAGCGTACTAGGGACAAGGGCCACGGAAGTATGGACATTGGGCACCGGAAGGATGGACATTGGGCCCCAACGCTGCTCCCCCCCCTTCCTCCCCCCTTTTCTTTATTTAAGTCGACTGTTAAATCTCCCAAGCTGAGTGCCAGTAACCCACCCTACCCCTTGCTCTCCTTTTACTATTTACCATTCTACCATATACAGGAGGCCTCAATTCGTTCCGCCTAGGGCCCCCGATACCCTTACCCCCTCTTTGAGCTCTCTCTGGTTGATGGAACATTTTATAAATCAGAATAAATGTTATTAGTAGGTATTAATGATGGGAGGGTTGACCCGAACCTATCGGGGCGGAGCCATCCGTAAGCGACCCGGAGTCGTTCGGGTCGACCCGAAAGGTACAAGTAGGTGCAACGACTCCGGTAGGTGTAAGAAAGCAAAAGCGACTCCAACCGGTTGGTGCAGCGAGTTCGGGTCGGGTCGGGTCGGATTGAACATACCTTGACGTGACCCGACCCGAACTCGTTGCACCAACGGGTCGGAGTCGCTTATGCTTTCTTGCACCTACCGGAGTCGTTGCACCCGCGGGTCGTATTTCATTCCGACTCCAACCTAGCGCACCCGCTGCTCCCACGGGTCGGAATCGATTCCGATTGGCTCGCACCCGACTCCTCGTCGGGTCGAGAAATGAATTGTATGACCCACCACTAGTAGGTATACATTTTGGATCCATTTTACTTTGGATGCAATATGATGATGAGATACAGTAGTAATATTCTTTTAAACTACTTATACTAATATGATAAAAATAATTACCATACATTAAAGCTTAGTTGATTCATGTTCCTCATTTTCTGTAAATTCTTTAATTTCTTTCTGTTGTGGATAGACGTGCCGAGTCCTGGATTCGCCGTAGCAGTTGCGCTGCTGCTGGTCGACATCCAGGAATCGACACTGCGCTCACGCACACTAATACGCCGCACTTAGCGATGCGCGCTAAGTGTGTGCAGAGCGCACCTAACGCAGGAGTGTGTAACAGGCTACCGGTCGAGCAGGGCTCCCGTAGGGCTCACGGTGCGGCTTGTGCGCGCGGCCCCATACATCAATATATTGTGTTTTGTATTATTTAATTCGGTTAATAAATGTGTAATAGTTCAAACATAAAAGTGGCGACGAGGATGGGATCCTCTTGCGCAAGGAGGATCCTACAGAACCCGCGGCAGCCATCGCGTTTCGTCTGGCCTTTCTGCAGCGTCAGTGCAGCGGCCATCGCGATGGCACGGTTCCCTGTGCCTTTGGATACCGCGGAACATCGGGCCGCCGCCCGGGACAACGGTGCACCATAGCAGACGCTCCCGAGGAAAGCGAACGCGGCATCATCGCCGCCGCCCCGGGACAACAGGTCATCATCGCAGACGCGACCCGAGGACAGCGAACGCGGCTTCATCGCCGCCGCTCCAGAAACAACAGCCGCAACCCGAGGAACGCGAACGCGGCATCATCGCCGCCGCCCGGGAACATGAGCGCAGCAGCATCACGGGCCCCACTACGTACCATCGGTCGAAGGGTGTCACCACGCTGGTATTCCGTTGTGGAATATCACCCGCGTCGGTTCGACCCTTCGGTTATTAAAAGGGGGAGATGTTGTGGATAGACGTGCCGAGCCCTGGATTCGCCGTAGCAGTTGCGCTGCTGCTGGTCGACATCCAGGAATCGACACTGCGCTCACGCACACTAATACGCCGCACTTAGCGATGCGCGCTAAGTGTGTGCAGAGCGCACCTAACGCAGGAGTGTGTAACAGGCTACCGGTCGAGCAGGGCTCCCGGTAGGGCTCACGGTGCGGCTTGTGCGCGCGGCCCCATACATCAATATATTGTGTTTTGTATTATTTAATTCGGTTAATAAATGTGTAATAGTTCAAACATAAAACTTTCTTTACATATACATTTTTGCGGGGGCCAACATAACCGCATTGCATGTTCTCTCTGTCTTATCTATGCCACGTGACAGCCACAGAGTCCAATTCTTGTCATATAAAGTACACTACAAATAAGAATGAAATAAAAAAGTGTCCCACAACTACGAGAACCCCTGTATTACTGAAAATTTCAGCCTGAATTATCTTTATTGTATTTTTGTTAATTCCTCTAGCAGTCGAGTATCAAATTCTAATTTTAGTTTTTGTTTCGTGCTAGGAGATAATTGTTTCAGTTTATCGTGGAATCCCGCCACGTAAACACTGTCTTCAGATTGGGATAGCTCAGCAACTCTTTCATTGATTTTGGTTACAGACTTTAAAAAAATATTCATTGTTTCGTCACAAATATCGTTCACGTTCTTCCTCTTTCGTGATGTTCGTTGGCGTTTAGTGGAGCTGGTAACTGGTGTCGATTGTGACATTTCAATTTGAGGGGACATAAAAGAATCTTCTAAGTGTTCCAACTCCCAAGCGTTTTCATCTAATTGTTTAAAATCTAATTGTCTAATTGTTTTCATCTAATTGTACTACCGTCGTTCATAGTTGGCACTTCTTCCCGTGGCTCGACAAGGTAAAAAGAACATGTAAAATACATATTAGTTTTCTCTTATACTTACAGCTTCCCTCAACAACTGAAGAATGGCTCAACATATCAAAAGGGTTTGAAGAAAAATGGGGCTTTGCAAATGCGATTGGTGCCATCGATGGGACTCATATAGCCATCCAGGCTCCAAAGAACTCCGAATCAGATTATTTTAATTACAAGAAATTTCACAGCATCATTATGTTGGCTATAGTTGATGCAAACTATAACTTTTTATTCGTCGACGTCGGCTGTAAAGGCCGTATATCAGACGGAGGTGTACTTCGCCAATCGTCAATATACAACAAATTAGAAAGAAATGAACTGAGCATTCCCGAACCGCGCTTGTTATCGCCCAATCTTGCTATAAAAACTCCGTACATGCTATTAGGAGATAAAGCGTTTGCATTAAAACCCTATTGTATGAGGCCTTATAACACTCACAATTCACCCAATGGTTCAGCTGACCGAATGTACAACACAAAACTGTCTCAAAATCGGCAAGTACTGGAATCCACGTTTGGAATATGGAGTGGAAGGTTCAAAGTAGTACGCAATACAATGTTGTTGCAACCTGAAGTTGCCAATAGAGTTGTGTTGGCCACGGTATACCTCCATAATTTTTTAAGAGCTAGAGCGCATACTTCGTATATGTCACAAACACCCGGAGACAATGACCAATGGTCAACAGTACCGCTAAACAGAATTCCACCACAAACAACTGAAGGCATGACAGCAGTTAGAGACCAACTTAGAGATTATTTTGTGCAACAAATGAGACGCTAAACTAGCAATGTACGGGTCGACCTGCACCTACCGGGTCGAAGCCATCGGTAAATGACTTGGAGTTCTTTGGATATACCAGTTACGTGCAAGCAGGTTCAGTACATACTTGAAAGCATAAACGAATCCGATCCATTGGTGCAGCGAGTTCGGGTCAGATCGGACCAAGGTAGTTTCAAAACCCAGATTGGAATTGCTGCACCAGAGGTAGGACTGAAACTACCTTGGCCCGACCCTACCAGAAATTACGGCACCAACGGGTCGGAGTCGCTAATGTTTTCAAGCACTTACTCTGTAATTCGACCCAAACTCGCTAAACCCATGGAATCGCTTTCGATTCTGATTAACTCGCATCCGACTGCAGGTTAAGTCGTGGAATGAATTAGTATGTCGATATATAAATAAATAAATAAATAAATTGTAAAAAATAGGTAAACACTTACAGAAGTTAAATGACTACCACCATCTACGGTGCCCAGAACGAATTTCATGGCATTAAAATAAGGCCACGTGGGCTCTAACACATCCGCAGTACCCGAGCCAGTTATGCGGCTTTGTGTTACTAAGCCGTTGTAATGTCGAAATGAACCTCTCAAAGAAATCCATTTCGATTTCAATTTATCAACAGGAATGTCAAATGACGACGAAATTTTGCGCCATGCATCATCCTGAATGTCTTTATTTTTGTAATACTTCGACTTTGGATTCCATATGGAAGGATTGCTCTGTAATGGGATGGGATCCGAAGCCCCATTGAGGGATAATACAGGCTCTCCCATCCAACTCCTATTCCGACACGTCCTCGTCGTGCAAAGTGGTAACATGTGCCTCCACATATCCAAGCTTGGGTACACAGGCTTGACCCAACCCGTCGGGCGGATGGTGGCACATGGCGAACCAGGAGGGGGGTATGTATCCCGGGAAACTGGGTGCCTGAACGTCGGGGGGGGGGGGGGCAACACGACGCTAAACAAAACGGTCACGTGGGCGCGGGGCCAGTCACCCAGTCCCATGAATCAACGACTACGGAAAGCCACAGAAGTTTTCGAAACGGACATCCCGATTCCGACCCTACGCAATGCCCCCGGACTACTCTGAAAATGGGCTCATGGAACGTACGCACTCTAAGCGAAGCCGGAGCCTTGAAAAAACTTGATGATGCCCTAGCCACACTGAGCATGGACCTCGTAGCTTTACAAGAGATTCGGTGGCTAGGGAACGGTGTGCACAACAGACGTGGTAAGCATTGCTACGACATATACTACAGCTGCCACGACCGCCACCACGTGCTCGGAACGGGTTTCGCCGTAGGTCCCCGGCTGAAATCCGTAATCATAGATTTCAAGGCTATAAACGATAGGCTATGCACCCTGCGCATGCGAGGCAAATTCTTTAATATAAGCCTCATAAACGTTCACGCCCCTACCGAAGATAAAGAGGAAGAGGAGAAGGACCTGTTTTACGGCCGCCTCGCTAGAATCGTAGATGCGTGCCCCAGGCATGACCTCATAATCATCCTGGGGGACTTCAACGCAAAAGTCGGTAGGGAGCCAATGTACCGCCAGTACACTGGCTGTCACAGTCTGCATGAGCACAGTAATGATAATGGTAGTAGATTGGTCCAGTTCGCCGCAGCGAACAATCTGGTTGTAGGAAGTACCAAATTTGCGCGCAAAAAAATCCACAAGATTACTGAAAAACTGGCTGAAAAATAACAAGGCACCCGGAACCGATGGAATTGCAGCTGAACTGGTCAAGAATGGAGGTGCACGACTAGAAAACGAGATTCATCAAATTGTTACTGAGGTGTGGGATAGCGAATCGATGCCTTGTGATTGGAATCTCGGCATCATCTACCCCATATACAAGAAGGGAGATAGGTTGGACTGCAACAACTACAGGGGTATTACGGTGTTGAATACCGCCTATAAAATATTCTCCCTGATCCTTCAGGATCGCCTTGTCCCGCACGTCGAAGAGATAGTCGGAAACTATCAAAGAGGATTCCGAAACGGAAAATCTACCACTGATCAGATCTTCACCATGCGGCAGATCTTGGAGAAGATGGCTGAATACAGACACGACACATACCATCTCTTCATTGACTTCAAAGCCGCATATGATAGCATAGCCAGGGTAAAACTGTATGACGCTATGAGCTCTTTTGGAATCCCGGCCAAACTGATAAGGCTAGTTAGAATGACTATGACCAACGTCACATACCAGGTGAAGGTGAATGGAAAACTCTCAGGACCTTTTGCTACCACCAAGGGTCTGCGCCAGGGGGACGGGATTGCTTGTCTCTTATTCAACCTGGCGCTAGAGAGGGCCATCCGTGACTCGAGGGTGGAGACTAAGGGAACCATCTTCTATAAGTCAACCCAGATCCTGGCATACGCTGATGATATAGACATCATTGGTCTGCGGCTCTCCTATGTAGCAGAAGCCTACCAAGGGATCGAGCAGGCGGCAGAGAGCCTCGGATTGCAGATAAACGAGGCAAAGACCAAACTGATGGTGGCAACATCAGCGGGCCCACCAACAAATAATCAGAATCGACGTAGGCGTGACGTGCAGATAGGTGAACGCACTTTTGAAGTCGTCCCACAATTCACCTATCTTGGGTCAAAGGTCAGCAACGACAACAGCATGGAAGTTGAGTTGCGCGCAAGGATGCTGGCTGCCAACCGGTCATTCTACAGCCTGAAAAAGCAGTTCACCTCAAGGAACCTGTCGCGACGGACGAAGCTGGGATTATATACTACCTATATAGTACCAGTACTCACATACGCCTCTGAGACATGGACACTGCCCAAATCTGACGAAACCCTCTTAGCCGCGTTCGAGAGGAAGATGCTCAGAAGGATACTTGGCCCCGTATGTGTGGAAGGACAATGGAGGAATCGCTATAACGACGAGATATACGAGATGTACGGCGACCTCACTGTCGTACAGCGTATCAAGCTCTGCAGGCTCCGGTGAGCTGGCCATGTTGTACGCATGGAAACGGACGACCCAGCCCGTAAAGTCTTTTTAGGCCGTCCACAAGGACAAAGGAGGCGTGGTAGGCCCAAATTGAGGTGGCAAGATGGCGTGGAGGCGTCCGCCATTAAGGCCGGGATAACGGACTGGCAGACGAAGGCGCGAGACCGTGAGCGGTTTCGGACACTCCTGAGGCAGGCCAAGACCGCAAAGCGGTTGTAGCGCCGGATAAGTAAGTAAGTAAGTAAGTATGGAAGGATATTGCTCGACCTCAGCTATGAATAAAAGAGTGGCGTCTTTCGTCATTTTTACAGACTGAAAATAAAAATAAAACGAATAAGTATTGTCAATTTTTACTCTTGTTTGTTATGAGATTGCGTAAATCGATATTGATGACCTTTGATATTTTGTTGTTACTAAAAGAGAATTATAAATAGTGTAAACGGCTACGGTTGTAGCATAAAACTAATATACCATCAATCCAATTTATTATAAAATATCACATAGCACCAATGATATTTTTCGCTTTGTAAGGAATGATGTATGGATACCAATTATATTTCTATACTAGACAACAGCCTATAGCGTCTTCCTGCCTGCTAGCATCAATACCAGCTTTATCATTTTTGTTGGCATTTCCACTATACAAACCTTTATTTTACTATGTTTCTGCTCCATTGCTCTTATTTACGTTTAAAGTGTTGCGTGGAATCGATTTTGGAACTGGAAAAAACAAACAATTGCAATTATCAAAATTAATATCAACCATACAGTCGGTATACGCACGCTTTCACTGAAATGAAGGAGCTGTAAAAAGTAAACACTCGATTGTCAAATGACACAATCTTAACATGTCAAATTCTCTCAGCACCATCGTTCTTTGCGTGCCGAGGAAAATTCTCTCACCGAAAATACTGTCAGTCGCTGTCAAAGCATGCTGTCAGTTATTTTCTCAGCTGCATTCTCGGTGTATGTAGAAACGCTCACTGACAAACTTTTGAAATGACTTGTTCTTTTACAGCCTTGTTAAAATGATCACCACAATCACGAAGAAAACAAAAGAATTCAACTACCAAAGCAAACTCAACGCCTGCTACTGAAATACAGGCGGTCCCCGAGATACACGGTACCTCTTATACACGGATTCGGAGATACGCGGTTTTCCAAATTTGACAGTTCTTTGAGCAAATTGTACTGATTTGACACATCCATTGTGAAATAGGGTAACTGTACCAGTTTTCGGCAGTGTACCTATTTTCGGCAGGGTAGCTAAAAACGTGAAATTCTGCACAAACGCAGTAGAAATTTTCACAAAGTACAATTTTGTAGTGAAAGTGTACTTATTTTTTATTCACATACGAAGTTTCACACCATTTCATTGCGTATTTTTAAAAATATCAAATAAATTGTGCTTTTTTTCGGCAGATTTGCTGTCAGCCAATAGTTCGGCAGGTTTTGTGATTAAGAGAACCAGAACAGTAAAACAATGAAAAAGTGGTGTATAATAAAAATTTTACGCTTATTTAATTTATTCTATCTTGTTCAGAATTTTAAAATCACGATAAATAAGTTATTTTTCACTTTAAATGCTGCCGAAAATAGGTACACAGTAAATGTTCATTTTTGACAGCTCAATGTTGTGGGCTGCTGCCGAAACTCGGAACAATAACACACCTTGGATTTGGCTGAATATTCCTTTTAAACTTGATCAGAACACTATAAAGCGTATGTCGACACATAATATGACCTTTCTTGTACCAAATATCACCAATTTTACGACATAAAATGCACTAACTTATGATAAAAATCAATATTTGTAAGCCAGTTCGCACCGTACGCTATAACCAAGATCTATTAAGGAGAACAGGTCGATGCAGAGGCCGTTGCTAGGTTGCCATTTTTAGCTTGCGTTTGACAGTTTCATGAAAAAGTGTTTACAAACAAATAGGCAACAGTTGCAAGCCATATTAACGACTTCTTAGCACACGTTATTGTGTTTTCCGTTTTCTTCGCCCCAATAAAAATATACTTATACCTACATGTATATTCGTGCACGATTTAGTGTATATTGTCATACTTTTTATATTTCATTCTTTTATCACCATTTTTACTCATTTACGCAGCATATGTGTCTGAATGTTTCAAAACAAAACAAACCGGAATATTGCGGAAAAAACTTATCCCGACACCTGTTCAATCCCATTTTTACGCCTACGCCGTCCCACAACTGATATTGAATGAGACGCAAGGGATAGTTTTCACGATACAATTGCGTCATATCCCACGATGTACCACAACATTATATCAATAGTTAAGCATGCAGTGTAATCAAAATTTGCCAAAGGTCGATGATGGTTCTTAACTAACTTGGTGTTGGCAATTATAGCCTGTGCTTGTTAGTGATTTTATGTGTTTTGTTTAAGGGTACTTCAAGCTCCAGCAAACATTTACCTCTGAAACGAGCATATCTGGGCTTATTGTCGTAGTTATTATGGTGTGAATGTATCGTTATTACTTATTATCGCATGATTAAAAATGATATAGGCTGTAAGATATGATTTGGGGAGATAAATAAAACACCAATAACATTTTATATAAATCAAAGAAGTACATACACTATTATATTTTCAAGGATCATACATTTCTTTTAGATAAACTTAACAGAAACAATTAGAGTTTTTATGTGTTACAAATTCTTATACATGTATGGCTTAGAACTACCTATACCTGCTCATGCCTTATTACAATTATAATACCAAAAACGAATAAGTTATGCTGTGCTCAGGTGATGTAACATAGTTATAAACAATTGTCTTATAGATATGCACAAAAATTAAATCTGTAGCAAGGAATCCCTGGTGATGAGATGGTTTTTATAGAGATTTAGCAAAACCATGGATGTATTATGTCTGTTGAATTCAAATAAGATGATGTTGCATGATTGCATATATGTAATAATGACACTTAGTTTTTCAATGATCGAAAGCTAATAGAGCATAACGGTCATCGACATTTTCATCAGCAGAAAATAAGAAATTTTATCTGCTGTATACGAGAAAAAATCATTCAAACACAGTTTTACAATAGAGGCTACAATAGCTGCTTTTTTTTTAAACCCCACAACCAATCCTTGGCAAGCAACGTATTATTCTAGATTTTCATGTTGAACACTTGACTAAATGCTATCGCACCTAGTTAAGAATCAATGCGCATATCTCAAAATATACGTAGGTTGTTAAAAAAACGATTGTGAAATTCAATAAAAAGCAAGTGGCTACTATAAACTCTATTGTAAAACTCTGTATTATTACAATTGTACTCAATATGTGCCAATAAATAGTAATTTTGAACAGTTTTGTAAGGTAATGGTTCTCAAATTAGATGATCCATCAAGTTTGTATGTTAATCATGGTCACAATATAAAAATGATATTTGTGAAGATACATTTTTCAATTTAACTGAGTTGAAATAACTAAAAACTTCAATTAACAATTTTTTTCATCTTTTTGGTGCTTTTTGCATGGGGATCTGGGTACCTGCGTTTATGCTTTCGTCTACTATTTAAATCATTTTTTAAGTTTAAATATCGCATTCGTACAATGACACGTGTTTTTGCAAAACATCTGATTAATTCTAATGGTAATTCAGGAATTTGGATTTTAATTTGATTTGCTAGATTAGTTACAATTCCAGATTTTTTTTGCAAAATTCCATCCGGATGCATCTTGACAAATATCATTTCCATTTTGTGACCATAATTAACAAATGAACTTGATGGTTCAAATAAACCTGCTACGGACAAGTGACGAACAAATGTGGGTGGTTGACAATAACTGTGATCTTCAGCAATATTTTTGGTTTGTGTTCCTAAATCCAAGTCAGGAAATTTGTCATGATACTTTTTGGCAATATAACCCAATATATATCTCAAACCGTCTCTTTCTTGGTCAGACTGCGCAAGGTCTTCAGTACTGGAGATACTAATGATGTTGTTGTTATCATTATCATTGCCCTGGTTGTTATTACTAAGTGCTACCACCTCTGTATCACAAGGCAAAAATTGCCTAATGCCTACCGAAGTGAATATAGTAGCTGAAATAAATTCATCTACCTCTTGGTCGCTGTTACTACAGGCGTCATTCTCCCCATGAGGTAATACAGATTCATTTTTTGTTTTCGTGACGTTGGTAGTATGATTAGTCAACATTGTTGGAGACTTTCCCAATATCATCAAACGAATTCTATAAATACAACTCAATGGGGAGGGATGGTCGTAGACACCTCCAGTTTGACGAATTTGAGAGAAGAAATTCTCAAGTACATCTTGATTTAGCTGTAACAGAATAAAAATAATAAATTAGATAAGGTTGAATTGAATTAGATAACTAAATAACGTTGAAAATTTACCTTATACGTCGAAATGAACTTAACTCCATGTTTGATTTTCATGTCGTCGAATAGGAGCATTAATGATGTTATATGCATGAGAATGGACTTTTGGAAAACTTGTAAATTCGTCTTGCCTATAGCTCTCATGTTTTCAACATAGTCAAACATTGTATGTAGCGCTAGTTTTTGCTCTTCGCTTCCTATATACGACTTTTTATAATCTAGCTTTGCAATGGGTGAATAAGAGTTGGAAACACTAAACCAAGAATCAACTGCTTCTATGAAAGATGCCAACTCTTCTGCTTCCGGGTTATTATGATAATACCATCTTAAAGATTTAGCAGTGGTACGGGATAGCAGTTCAGCAGCTTTTTTGACATTTTGTCTTTCTTGTGGTGACATGGATACATGGTTCTCTGTCAACTTGAAAACCGGAGTCATCTCAACTTCATTTCGTTTGTTGATCAAATCTCGAAGAAGATCCGGTTTAATTGACTTACTTTTATACATAAATCCACAATCCAATAACCAATTCCTTGTTAATTTTAACAGATGTGGGGCATCTGGGAAAACGTAAACATTTTTTTTTGTTATTGGATGGTGAAAATATGGCCTGTTGTAATCATGAGCCCCTAAATCTTTCCAGCATCCAATGTTTGATTGGCAATTATCGCTCACTATTGCAACGACATTTATGTTTTTTTCGTGTAATCTTTCAATAATTTTCAGGATAATATCTCTAGTCATCTGCTGATCAAATCCTATAAAAATTGGTTGTTTCCAATTTTTAAAAAGACCACGTGCCATCACCACTTGGATGTAATTATGCGGACCCATTATTTCATCTGCTGCTGGGTCATACTCTAGTATTTTGCAGACTTTCATCTCGTCAAAACTCAACACACATTCACACTCACACGAATTAAAACTCTCGGCTAAATTCCCTACAAAAACTAGCACATCCTCAAGGATTCCTTGCTTGAGATTTAATTTTTGTGCATATCTCTGAAGAGTTGAAATAGATGGCAAAGGATATTTCAAATCAATGAGCATATATAAATAAGCACGCTTGCTAAAATACCTTAAAGTAAAAGCCTTACTGATCTCAACGGTTGTCCAGCGGACTTGCTTCCTTTCTTTAGTTATTAATGCTATTTGATTAACAGATAATGCATCTTTTAAAGCATTTTCCATTCTCTCTGTGAATTGCGTAGGTGATAATAAAGATTCCTGCATCTTGCCTATTTCCTTAGTTAATCTTTTAATTTCTCGTTCGTCTTGCAACGCTTTTTTGCTTGCTGCTTCGAGTTGCTTGGAAAGAAATTCATTAACTTGATGAAGTTGTTCACATTTCGTTGTCTTTTCTTTCAGCACATTTTTTAACTCAATGATTTCTTCATATTGATTGCACGACTTACATGATTCATCGTATATGAAATCATTGACATGAACCGTTCGGATATGACTTTCGATTTGGTGTTGTTCGAATGGTATTTCGTGGTTAAGTATTTCGTTTTCTTTATTTACTTCCTTTTTAATTATTGACGGAATAGCTGTAGAGAAGCGCAATGTAACATAGGTTTGTTTATATCAAAAAATATGTTATATACCTGTTGGAAGAAGTTTTTTAAGCACTCTTCTATTTTCGTTAAATGGAATATTTGTCATTTGATAGTCATTTTTTTCAAAATGATTTGAGCAAATTGCATGGTCTTTTGATGGCAGCCAATTCTCTCCTCTTTTACAAAATTGTATCCAAGCATATTTCAAACTAGGCTCCGATGGAAAATTGTAGAATAATACATCCAATTTCCGTTGTTTTACGTAATATCTTGTATTTTGGCAAAAGGATGCTGAACAGGCATTCGAGGAAGACATTCTCCTGCTGAAATTGCTTTAAAATATGTAATATTAATGGTTTTGTATTACATTGACCCAAATGATTACTCTGGTTTTATAGTTTGGTTAACTTACCTGTAACACACACACAATCACAAAAACACACCAATAAGAAGTAGAAAACAGTAGCAGAATGTGAAAACTATTCTCGTTTACAATTTAGAGAATGTATACACAGTGAAAACTATACTGGCTCAACCAACAATCTCAATTGCACAAACATGGGTATGTGGGTACTGTGATTGCCTAACGACGTTTGTAAACAATGTTCAATTTAACTGTCAAAATTTTCCCATCGCTTCTTGTCACTTTACTCTATGTGCATCGACCTGTTCTCCTTAATAGATCTTGGCTATAACCATCAAATTGTCAATGGCTGCCCTGTTTAAACGTCGCATCAAAATGGCTGTCAAAACGGGCCAAAATAAGCAACATAAAATTATTAATTAAAGTGCTTTTTAACACCAATCTTAGGAAAGTAAGAGTGTTAAGTTGCTTTAAACATTTTTTTGTACATATTTACATTGATGAAAACATTTTCTGACCCGTATTCGCGCTGCCGAAAATAGGAACACAGCCTGCCGAAAATAGGAACAAACTGCCGAAAATAGGAGCAAAATCAATGTTTGCATTTTCACGAATATTTATGAAAAAGGGCTTTGAACCGGCAAATAAAAAAGAGTGTAACATACTATGATAGTTTATCAACCAGAATAACATCACTTTCATGAAAAATAATAAAAAACGTTTTCGTGTGAGCAATTTTTGTGAAACTGCTGCACTAGCCTGCCGAAAACTGGTACAGTTACCCTACCTAATAATTTACGTATTGAACGAATGTAAAATACTATTTAAAAAGGTTTAAAATTGTTCAATTCAATAGAAACATATCAAATAATTAATATGGTGGCGAAAACCACCCCCTGCTTGCAAAATTGCTCGAAAATTAGTGATATTTTGGCTGGAAATCACGAGATTCGACTTACGCGGAAATTCGAGATACGCGGTATTCTGCGGCCGTTTTCGGTTCCCATTAACCGTGTATCTCGGGGACCGCCTGTACACTGCAATCGAATGAAAGATACAGGGTAACCCATAGTTTTAAATGTTTAAAATTTTAGATGCTTAACGTTTTGTTTTTAATTGTTACCACGTTTAATTGGTCAGTACCTAGATTTTTAAGCTTTTTATTGCTTTTTAATTGGACGATTGAAATTAGTCGTGCAAATGGCATAAAAATATATGGTAACTGGTGAATAAATCGTGAAACGAACATAAAAAATTACGTGAAGCAATAAAACGCATGGGTTACCCTGTAAAAGCCGAATTGGACGCGTGCCGCGGAGCGAAAGAGTGTGAGTGTATGATGGTACACCGTAATCCACATACAGTCTGTTCCCGAGTTACGCGGTTTGTGCGTTCCCGAGGAATCCGCGTAACTCAAACAGTGCTGCAAAATGTCACCATCAATATCACAAAAAAACTGAGTGAAACAAAAACCTTGTCAGCGTCACGTACTCAAATGCGATTATCACAGGTGAAATTCTCAAGTGGTTGTAACGAGTGATATGATTGGTGACAATTTGGGAATAAACTTTTAGTCAATCACTTTCTTATGAAATTTTCTGGACCAGGAGCAGCACTGTAAAATATCACTGTTTCAGTCACCAACGCTCATGACTGAAACCAAGGTGGAATATAGAGGAGGTGTCTTCTTAACGTTTGGCATGTTTCCATTTTGAGATTCAGTTTGACAACAGCCGTCGATATTTGTTTACAGGCAGCAGCTACATTTTAACGTGTAAAATGTCGATTTATGGAGTGTGGATGCAAAATACGAATTTTTAATGCTAAAAAAATGTGTATTAAACGAAAACAATTCATATATCATATCTAAATACCAGCAACATTCGTCGCATTTGACAACTGCCGTCGATCCTGGTTTTGTGCTTTTTTCTAAAGCCTCGATGCCCAATTGTTCTACATGACGACACCTCCTTTCTACCCACTTTGACTGAAACGAAGCTCAAGTCGACTCACGTACACAAGTGCGATGATCAGGCGCAAGATGAACATAGTCGTTGTGACGTGTGACCAGATTGGTGACATTGCAGCAACCATCTCTTTGTCGGTCACTTTGACGTGACTTTGTTTGTCTCAAAGTGGGTAGAAAGGAGGTGTCGTCATACAGAGCATTTGGCCATCAAGGCTTTAGAAAAAAGCACAAAACCAGGATCGACGGCAGTTGTCAAATGCGACGAATGTTGCTGGTATACGGGTATGATAAATGAATTGTTTTCGTTTAACAAATATTTGTAAAGCTCTATAAACGTGTATTTTGCATCTACACTTTATAAATCGGCATTTTCAACGTGATATTGCGGCTGCTGCCTGTATACCCAAGTGCCACAAATCCACTAAACGACCACTAAACGGCTTCTAAACGACTCAAGTTCTCTACCTAAACGGAATATAGAAAGACTTCGTTTAGCAGACGGCAAACGACTGATTCATTCTAAAAATAGCAAAAACGCCGGTGGCGCTCTCTGTTGGTGGGATACCCCAACCAGTTGAGCTTCATCGCTTGGAGGAGAGCTTTCTCATTTCCTCTGTACTGTTGTATGGTTTCGCATTGAAGTTATGCATCGCTAGAACTAGAACGGCGATACAATTGTTTAATTACTAAACTCCAACGGAAACCACCAGTACTGAAGCAAGTGAGAATTGAGTTATGGTCGTTGGTGTTGATACCCACGTATCTGACCACACGACCATTCACATAGATTTTTGCTCAGAAAGTTATAAGGCTATATAGGTCATGATAAGATGAAACTTGTCGAAACACATTGCAAGAACAGGATAGCAATATAATGATGAGTTGTAATACGCCATCTATTGATCAAACCAATGAAGCTGTGGAGCTTTCATTTTTTTATATGGATATTCAATTTTCCAGTCGTTTAAGCTTAATCTGTGGCGCTTGGGTACAAATATCGACGGCTGTTGTCAAACTGAATCTCAAAATGGCAACATGCCAAACGCTAAGAATACACCTCCTCTATATTCCACCTTGGTTTGTCTGTGATCAATTTCGAAAGGTCACTGATGCTATCCACCAGCACTCGTGATTGAAATGAAATTCATTTCGGTTCACGTACACATGTGCGATGATCAGGGGTAAAACGCACATGGTCGTTGTGGCGTCTGATCTGATTGGTGATATTTTGGTAACCAACTCCTGGTCAATCAGTTTGTAGTGATTTTTTGGTATTTTATTATCGCGATAGACTTAGAACATACGTGGCGCGGGCGAGTGGTGTTTTATTAACCATGTGCATATGATTAGAAGCAGCCCTACCAGCATTAAACGGCTTTGAAGGCATTCAGAAGGCATTTAAGGCCTTAGTCGCCTTAGAAGGCGAATAAAGATTTCAACCGAAACTTTCACGGCTGTAACGGGTTCTCTTCGAAATTTTTCAACTTTTTGATTCAAGGAGAACAGATAGCTTGCCGCCATCTTAGCTTGTTTATATACTGAATTTGCACCTGTACCAATGTAATTGCCAAAAAGAGCAGTGACAACGCTTTTGGTTCCGAACCGAGAAAGCGTGTGTTCAAATCCAGATTTTTATGATCTTTTTTCTGCGTTTATTTCTTTTTAAATTAATTTTTTCTTACTATAATTACTTTAAACAAAATTTATGTGAAGCGAAATTAAAATAATACCTTTTTAAAAAAACATAATAATTACACTATGTTCACCGTTCATTATCAGGATGGGAGAAATATGTATCTCATTTTTCCTTTTATTTTAGTTATCGAAATGAGTTTGATATATTATCATCTTGCAATGAGTTGGTCTTTAACAACCGAATAATGTAGACCATCTTTAATAAAGTGAAATAGCTCAGAGCTTAACGCAAGAGAACATAACACGTAAATCGTGCTATCGAATCTCACGCTCATATCTGGGAACACTACAACAGTGCAGTGCTAAAGACGCTTGTAAGGTTTTCTTTTGACAGTTGCAATTTCAAATTTCAAATTAAAAGCGAAATTTTTCATTGACATATTTCAAAGGCATTTAATTACTGCTAAATGCACTGCTGATCGCCTTCAATTCGCCGGCGATTACAAAGCGATTAGAAGGCATTTAACGGAAATTTGCGGGTAGGGAGTAATCGGTTCTGCTAGCTGGTCAAATGATCCCGCATCCTACATATATTGCCAGACTCAGTTTGCTGATCCAAACGTTTATGTATGAACTCTCGTAAGCAGTGCACATGCAAGGATTACCGCTTCATAATGTATTTATTAATTACTCTAGAAAAACACTTTAGACCCACAAACAGCCGGCACCGGAATTTGAGGCAATTTGGAAGAAGGGAAGGAAGAGTCAGTACGACTTTTAGCGGACATTGCCTAAGTTTCTTGTCCAGATGACGAATTTTACGCTGTTCGATGGTAAGGGGAATCCTATGTTAATGGTGATCTCTGGAGGCGGATACACATGCTGTTGTTCGTGGCAGTGGCAGCGCTAAGTGTCAGCATGCCGTGCCCGTTAGAAAATCCGTACCCGTGCGCGGTGTCAATTGCGCCAAAGGTGGATTATGAAAGGTGCTGGAATTTGGTGGCTTTGTCTAGAATTAGTGCTTTCGGATATGAAAATAATAAAACCAGGATATAAAACAAAAACTATCTACCTTTTCATCCATCTACAAAACATCTTTTATATTTGCACTATGGAGAAACTAACAAATTACACGCCTCGTATGCTAAGAATATCACCGATTCGATTAAAATTATTACACTAACAACACATTGAATGAGGAGGTGCCGCTGAAGTGAGTTCACATCTGAGGAGCTCTGCATGATCGTTTTCCAGCCGAAGTCGAACGCTGACGCAAGTACTGGAAAACTGTCTACTTTTTCTTTTTGAGTCGACCAGATTCTTAGGCCGGTTCCTTGGCCAGACACTTTACTTCGTTTTGCCAAAATTCTCGATCGGGCCGACCATGTAAAAGGCAATCTCTGTCAGTTGGTCGAGTTTGCCGTTCATGAGCATGGTGTAAACCTTGATAATGTTCTCTTTGTTCACCAGCTTGCCGGCATAGCATAGAATATTTTTTTGCTCGTATATCCTTTGTGTACATCAGTCTACTGAAAACAGCTAATTATTTTTTTCGTGTTTTTATCAAAAAAGATTATTTAAACAGTTGAAAATACTTTCTTAACACTTGTAAATATTTTAACTAAACAAATATGCATTCACTAAATTTATTAAATTGTCTTTTTTTGGTAAAAACGCGAAAAGGATAATTGGGTGTTCTAATACACTGATGTACACAAAGGTTATACGTGTAAAAAATTATTCGACCGCATGTCCTCGGCGCGGAACAGTGTGTTTGAGAAATGTGCCGCAGATTCAGCATTGCATCCGATGAATTCAGGTATCATCAACGTTTTCAAGCATCATACCCAAGGACCGTAAAGATATCAGGTCAAGTTATAAGCCCGTTTTGACAGCTAGGTGGAAGAGGAATCGACGAAGAAAACTGACAGTTAGTTTTCCGAGTTTGGCGAACGCTTCTTGTTCTCGAAGGAAAGTTTCCATTTTAAATCACGGGCTGTGTTCTAATAAACTAAAATATTCACCCAAATTGATCTCCACCAAATATTGACCATGCAAAACGTAAACAATCCATCAATACATATGCAAGCGGAAAACCATCTGTCAAAATCGGAGCCCAGGGGGGGGATCGCCAAAAGCGTTATAACTACACCTCATTATACATTCCACCTTGATCATACCGCAATCTTGGCTTTGGCTAAGGCAGATTCGGGAAGGGGTCCCGCGGTCTTGAGATAAAGTGTGAAACCCTGTAATAAAATACCAAAAAATCACGACAAACTGAATGACAAGGAGTTGGTTACCAAAATATCACCAATCAGATCAGACGCCACAACGACCATGTGCGTCTTACCCCTGATCATCGCACATGTGTACGTGATAGTGATGGGTAATCCGGAGCGGAGTCATGGATCAACTCCAACTCCGGTGCGCAAAATATGACTCCGACTCCGGATCACAACCGTATTCAACTCTGGATCAATCCGGATCAGTCCGGATCACTCCGGATCAGTCCGGATCAGTCCGGACCACTCCGGATCAGTCCGGACTACTCCGGATCACTCTGGACCAGTCCGGATCAGTCCAAATCACTCCGGATCACTCCGGATCACTCCGGATCACTCCGGGTCACTCCGGATCAGTCCGGATCACTCCGGATTACTCCGGACCAGTCCGGATCACTCCAGATCACTCCGGATCAATCTGGATTAATCCGGATCAGTTGAAATGAGTCCGGATCAGTTTGAATCAGTTTGGATCAGTCCGAATGAGTCTGGGTCACTCTGGATCACTTCGGATCAGTTCGGATCAGTCCGAATGAGTCTGAGTGTCTGCGAACAGACGGCGTCCACGGGCCTGCCCACGCCGGAATGCACAGTCCATGGCATACGATTCTATCTTCACGATTAACATGAGAGGGACAGAGCTTATACCCCGAACGTACCCGAAAGGTATGCATGCTTCACTCATCAAGATTTAAAGGCAAGGACAAGGCAAAAGAGACAAAGAAAAGTTACACGGCTACACATGTCCTCTAGACTGATCCGGTGTGATACGGACTGATCCGGAGTGATCCGGAGTGATCCGGAGTTATCCGGAGTAATCCGGAGTGATCCGGAGTGATCCGGAGTGATCCGGAGTAATCCGGAGTGATCCGGAGTGACTGATCCGGACTCGGAGTCGATGAGTCCGGAGGTTTGCTCGTGCGCACCCCCCCCCCCCACCCCGCCGGTAAAACAGTCCGGAGTAACTCCAAGTCCGACTCCGAGGGGTACCGGAGTCGGGTCGATCCGACACCGGTAAAAAATCGTATTTACCCATCACTAGTACGTGAACCGAAATGAATTTCATTTCAATCACGAGTGCTGGTGATAGCATCAGTGACATTTCGAAATTGATCACAGACAAACAAAGTCACACGTCACAACGACTATGTTCATCTTGGGCCTGATCATCGCACTTGTGTACGTGAGTCGACTTGAGCTTCGTTTCAGTCATGAGCGTTGGTGACTGAAACAGTGATATTTGGTAGCACTGTACACAGCTAGCAATAGTCATTATTATGCTTATGCGGGCATTATGCTAAGCTTGACAGTCAGAGTATCGCGTTGGACTCAAGAATTCACATGTCGTGTTCAGCATGTCATGACGCACTTTTATTGGCTATCAACAATGAGCATCAAGCTACCACGGATATGTTCATTGTTTTCGTTGGTGAAAATCTCTTGATACTCATGACATTTTGCAGCACTGAACTCAAATATCCGCGTAAATCGAATTTCGTGGATTTCGACCAAAATACACTTGGTTTCTCGGTTCTTTTTATTCAATTTAGTACTTTTAAACACTTTAGCATTTATTTGATACGATTCGTGCCGAACATTAAGATATTTTTCGCTTGTAAGTGGTTTAAATTTATTATAAAAAAAACAATTTATACTGCATTGTACATTTCTTGCAGCAAATTTTTGGACATGGATTGGACATTTGATCTGTCAAATTTAGAAAACCGCGTATGTCCGAATCCGCGTAAAACGAGACCCGCGTAACTCGGGAACAGACTGTACACGCATACGTTATGAAGAATTGTGAACGATCGGGGGAAAATGTGTGAGTATGTGTTGATACGGGTAAGTGAGAATCATTATCCAATAATTATTTTAAGGTTGCTTTTTGTTTAACAATTAGAATTATACTCTGCAATTATCTCACACTGAGGATGTAGAAAATTTTAAAAAAACCTAAAAAACATTACACAAGTAATAAAAAAAATCAATTTTAGTCCGAACAGTATAACGGGAGAGCGACTTTTGTCTGAAAACCCCGCTATTCCAAACGAAACAGGTTTTTTAGGAGAGCGGGTTTTTGGGAGAGCAGATTTCTTCTAGAAGCACGGGAGAATGTACCATACATAAACCAAATGTATGATACACGCTGTCGCAGGGTTGGAAAAACCTTCTCTATAGTTCTGCTATCGAGAACGATTTGACCGCACTATAGAGAACACTTTTTCAATACAAAAAAACCGGTTGCAACGTGACAATGTCGGTTGGGACGCTCACGCCGTACCCCGCATCCTCATAGGCATCGATAACTGCAACATAACACGAGCCCTAAAAAGCGTGGATGGAAGATGCAATGAACCGGTCGCTTCGAAAACCCGCCTAGGGCGGGTTGTCTACGGGCTTTGCTCGGTTGCGAGAGTAAAGCCGGGTTACACAGGCAGCTCGTTTCAAAAACGCTCGTGTAGTTTTACGCCAGACGAACTTCTAAATGCCGCTGTGAAGCAGTATCCTAACCTGGAGTCGATCGGCATTGACGAATCAGTATGGCCGCTGCGGTCTAAGGATGACTAAAGGGCACTGACCATACTTGAGCGAGAGACGAAGTTCGACGGACAGCGATACGAGACGGGACTTTTGAGCATGCAAACGACTGGTATCTCCTCATCTTCCCGTGTTCGAAGCTGCGGCCAAGGTGACGTATATGTAGTCACTGTGATGACGTTTGGGACAGCCTGCTCACCGACGAGCGCGCAGTTTGTTAAGAATCGAAATGCAGAACGGTACAGGAAAGATTTTCCACGGGCGGTGGATTGCATCAAAGAAGAGCACTATGAGAACGATATGCTCGGCAGTGTGGAAACAGAAGAGGAAGCATTCGGGCTCGCTGGCTTGGTTCGCTATGTGCACGAGAAGGGTGGTTTCGAGATTCGGAAATGGGCATCGAATTCACGCGAGATTATAACCATGCTGCAAGCAGCAGCAGCCGACGGGAAGGACATCCAGATGGGAAATGATCCCCCTACCGAGAAGGTGTTGGGGATGTGGTGGAATACCGCGTCGGACACATTCACGTTTCGATTATCCCCAAAATATGATGAGGACTTGTTAGCTGGACGCAGGAGGGCGACGAAAAGCGAAATCCGTCCAGCGGACGGACTCACGTAACGTGCTGAGCTGGCTGCATTCCGATCACAGACGTTACAATCAGTGCGTAGCGTTTCGAGTAGGCGAGCTGCTCGAAAGCACCGATCCGGAACAATGGCGCTGGACACCGACGAAGATGAACGTCGCGGACGATGGGACGAAATGCACAAAGTGCCGGACCTGTCGGCACAAGGGCGCTGGTTTCATGGCCCATCATTCCTTTGGGAATCAGAGAATGCGTGGCCTGCACATATTGACGCAAGAAGAGACACACCAGAGGAGCTTCGGAAGAACGTACATCACCATCGAGTCGTGGAATCGCTCGTTGTACTCGAACGGTTTTCAAAATGGAATCGGATGTTACGAGCTGTAGCGTTCGTTATTCGCTTTGTGGCCAATATCCGACGCCGCATACCTAAAGAAATTGGCTCACTAACACAGGAAGAGCTAGCGGAAGCTGAACGCGTGTTAATTCGGCAAATACAAAGCAAAGCATATGACAATGAAATCACCAGTCTGCGAAAACAGGCCATACAGAAACACCCGTGGAAAAAAGGTATCGCGCGAAGCAGCAGCATCTACAAACTTACGCCTATCCTGGACGACCAGGGGATATTGAGAGTCGGAGGCTGGTTGGTAGAAGGCACAGGCATCAACGAACACTCACGGAACCCGATCATCTTACCTCGTCAAGACTACGGAACTGACCTGATAATTCGAGAGTATCACGAGCGCTACAAGCACGGCAACCACAACACCGTGTTAAGCGAATTGAGGACACGGTACCATATTCCGAAGCTACTGGGGGAGTATAGACGCGTTAGGAAAAGCTGTCAGAGGTGAAAAATCAACAACGCGAAGCCAGAACCACCACAAATGGGTAACTTACCGCCACAACGTGTCGCAATTGCTCAGCGTGCATTTTCGTTCACAGGTATCGACTATTTCGGCCCGTTTTTAGATGCCGTCGGTCGGAGAGAAGAGAAACGATGGGGAGTCCTAGCTACTTGCTTAACGTCGAGAGCTGTCCATCTCGAGGTAGCAGCTTTCCTCACCACGGCGTCGTGCATATTAGCGATTCGACGGTATGCCTCTGGAAATGATCAGCGCTATAGGTACCAACTTCGTCGGAGCTTCGCGGGAGCTGAGAGAAGCGTTGGAGGAGGTTAATCATGACTCGCTGATGACGGAGTTTTGTGGACCTGAAATAAAGTGGACCTTCAACCTGCCTGGAGCACCTCATTTCGGCGGCTACTGGGAGCGTTTGGTACGTTCCGTAAAGAAAGTGCTTAATCAGTTTATCTTCCCCAGACGACCTACGGATGAAATAGTGCTGTCAACACTCACGAAAATAGAACTCATCATAAATTTACTCACCTACGTGCCCCTGGACGATGAAATGGCTCAACCTATAACACCGAACCACCTGCTTCTCGGAAGTTCCGATGAGAGCAAACCACCGACGGTTTATTGCGATACTCCCGTTGCCATTAGATCGTCGTGGAGAATGGCACAACATGCTGCGGATTTGTTTTGGACCAAATGGGTAGGAGAGTACTTACCTACACTTATCCGCCGGGCCAAATGGTTTGAACCGGTGCGGCCAATCGAAGTAGGGGATTTAGTCGTAGTGGCAGACAACAATCTTCCTCGAAATTGTTGGCCTAAGGAACGAATTGTGGCAGTAAGTCCTGGTAGGGACGGACACGTAAGGCAAGCCACCGTTGTAACGGTCTATGGAACATCCCGTCAAACATTGCGAGGGTTGCGAGTAGTATCATCTGCTCGAAATCTAAAGGCCGGGCTACATTGATCGTACTCCATAGCGTAATTTCGATTTTCACTAGCGCATCTGGCGGCGGCTGACCGAAGCATTTTGCCAAACAATTTGGAGCCGCTTCAGAAAATACGTTAATTTTCCATTTGTTTCACTTAAATCGGAGAAGAAAAGTTTTGTAAAATGTAGATACACATGTTTCGCACGCCTTGCATCCATTTTGCAATGAAAAACGATGGAAAAACTTCTTAATTTTGAGATCCGGCACGACCATTCCCTCGATGATCAAAAAAAGCTTCCACCAGTCGCCGCTAGATGCGCTAGTGAAAATCAAAATTACACTACGGAGTACGATCAATGTAGCCCGGCCTTAATGTTTTTTTTTTTAAATAATCTTTTCATTTTATTCATCACTTATTATTTTTTCGGTGTTAAGATCATTATTTAAACTTTTATGGATTTTTGCAAAATAAAATAATATACAATACAATACAAAAACAATACAATAAAATACAAATATCGAAATGACAAAATGGAGGTCTTTTGTGTGCTACAATTTGCACTGTTCTATCTAGTTAGTTAGTTATTTTAATGATATTTCTATTGAGTTAGAGTAGAACATTAGAAATATAGATCTCATTCATCTAGTGTATACATTTGCTTCATGTAGTGTATAGAGTGTATGGTAAATTTAGTTCCAGTTAGTGTACTTGCTTATTGATAGACCTATTTTTCCAATTAATCATAATAACACACATTTCTTCTTCGATTATGACATCAAATTGCCGTTTAGGTCGTGTGCGGCTGTGTTTTGTGGAAACAACAGTAACACTGTAAGCAACGGGGCATAGATATTGTTTTCCATAGTTTTCTTTCCGAAACGATTTATATTGGAAATGGATACAGTTTTGCGACCGTGATGAAAATTATACACTGAACAAAAGTGCAGCGATTTTTTCTCAACACTTTCGAATAGAGGATTATCAATTGAGCAACGCACCGCTCTCAAGCATTCCATATAATATTCGACGTTTACACTAAAAAGGAATTAGCTTTGTGTTAACATTCATGATCCATGATTCATGATGCAAGCTAATTTTTATAATAATCCTGTTCATCATTTTTACAGCGATCTCAACTGTGGTTAATAAAAATATTGACCCGGTCGAACAAACAGAAAACACCGAAACATGGTGCAATGTAAACGTTTTTGAACATGACATGGTGCAATGTAATCGTTTTTGAGCATGATTACAACCCACCCAGTTATAATGCCTTAACGAAACATTGAACGAAAACATAGGTAATGAAAAGGAAAAATTTGAAATTTATGCCAGGGTATATTGGAAGACATGATAAGATAAGTAGGTACTTTATCACATACATAGGAGCCTAGAGATCGTGAATGCGTCCTAAGTTTCGATGAAATGAAAATTTGCAAGATGATGGAGTATGGTAAGGCTGCCGATGAAGTTGTAGGGCCATATAATTACCGGCAGGTAGTTATGGTAAGAGACCTTTTTTATAAATGGAAACAACCCGTTTTCTTCGCGTTTGATAACAAAATGACAAAAGACATGATAGTCACTTTAATTCAAAAGTTAGCTGAACAAAACAAGTTGTTGCTATTGTTAGTGACAACTCGTCTTCTAACTTAGGTTGCTGGAGAGAATTGGGGGTGCATAATCCTACTGAACCTTATTTTAAACATCCAAAAATGGATAAAAATGTATACATTGTACCCCATGCACCCCATTTGCTAAAACTTTTAAGAAATTGGTTTATAGATCATGGATTTCTGTACAAAGAGCAGGCTATTATGCCGGACCTTCTATTTGACTAGGTGGCAAAACGAGATCAGGCATAGTTAACGCCGTTATATAAGTTAACAAGAAACCTTCTTATAATGACCTCTCATGAAAATCAGAATGTACGACGAGCCGCTCAAGATCTTTCGCGTACGACAGCTGTATCATTAAGACTATCCTGAAAATGACGAAGCCTCAAAATTGGTAGATTTTATAGAAGTAGTAGACTTATGGTTCATCATATCTAATTCGTACATGCCTTTTGC
Organism: Anopheles merus; assembly: GCF_017562075.2. Lineage (NCBI taxonomy): Eukaryota > Metazoa > Arthropoda > Insecta > Diptera > Culicidae > Anopheles > Anopheles merus. The sequence goes on from NC_054083.1 coordinate 10,237,081, forward strand.
AAAATTAGATTACAAGAAATCATTTAGCGGAACTTGGGGCAAGTGTGCCACCTTAAGCATTTCAAGTCATAACTAACTAAAACGTGTTTTTCAAAAGCCGATTTAAATCTCATAACCATTTTACATCTATTTCCTCACTTATAAATGAGTTTCGCTTGAAAAAAGTGCAAACAAAACAGTTTTTGAAGCGTTTTAAAAAGGGTCCAAAAAGACGTTGTTTTTTGGGCTATGGGGCAAGTGTGCCAGTCGTATGGGGCAAGACGGCCACCTGTTTAAAATATCCGTGTTTCTTAGATAATTGGAAATTATTACGTTTGTACCACTAGTGTATATATTCCTACATGTATTTAGTCACCAATGAACCCTTTTTGACCACAAACTGTACCACAATATGGTTTGTTACTGTTCTGTTTTTCTGGCGTGGAATCCGCTCACAATAGCGCATCATTCCGCAGCACGCTACAACAATGCTTACATTTTTGACAGCTCGCCCTATGAAAGATGGTGGCACACTTGCCCCAAACAGAGATGGCACACTTGCCCCAAAAGTTGTAACTTTTTTGAAATTGAATTTTTCAGTGACAAAAAGAATTTTTTTTTCAACTAACCCCACAAAAAATTTGACGTTTTCTCAGCTATACGGTGGTGTAAATATTTTCTTGTTTGATTGCATGATTTTTGAGAGCTGATTTGGTTGGATTTAAAAATTATAATATTCTGCTCAATTTTGAAACTCAACATAAATCAGTTCAAAACAATGGGAAATATCAATTGGTCTATATGAAATTCGGCTCAGTATACCTAGTCATTGGAAAGCAACCAACTGTATACACAATTGATCATTAAACTAAAGTTTTTAAGGAAAAATGCTTGGTGTCACTCTTGCCCCGTATGGCACACTTGCCCCAAATTCCGCTACTCTCTGGTTGGTTGATGTGGTTGATTTGAAGATGAAACGCAAGTGTGGTAAACTCATCTCCTTTGATCTTTCGCATGCTTTTGATCGCGTCAATAGGAATTTCCTTTTCAAAACCATCCTCTCTTTGGGATTCCATCCGAGGTTGGTATGGCTTTTGAGAACTATTGGTGAGTGGTCCGCATCCCGCATCCTCATTAATGGTCACCTCTCTCCTTCCTTCCCGATCCAACGTTCTGTCCGACAAGGTGACCCTCTTTTCATGCACCTTTTCATCCTATACCTTCACCCCCTCATTGCCAGACTAGAAGGCATATGCTGCGACCAGGATGACCTGGTCAATACGCTGACGACATCTCGGTGGTGACTACCTCATCCAAAAAAATCGAGTTGGTGCGTGAGGCTTTTGAAGCGTTTGGCAGAGTCTCCGGAGCCCGCCTCAACGTCGACAAAACCATCGCGCTCGACGTGGGATACACCACATCAAATGCCATTCAGGTCCCTTGGCTTCGTACCGTGGAGAAGCTTAGGCTCCTCGGTATATTGTTTACCAACAATGTAAGAGAAGCTATGAGCCTCAACTGGGACCCGTTGATCCACCATTTTCGGCAGCTGGTGTGGCTTCATCGCTTGAGGGATTTGAACGTTGTGCAGAAGGTTGTTCTGCTTAACACCTTCCTACTCCCCAAGCTGTGGTTTGTTGCATCGGTTTGTGGCGCCCGTGCAATGGACATAGCGAAGGTGACCTGCACCGTGAACTCGTTCCTCTGGGATGGATCCGGAGGCTTCCGAGTTCCACTGCAGCAACTGGCGCTGCCTCGCAACCGTGGTGGGCTTAACCTTCACCTTCCTGCCATCATGGCCAAAGCGCTGTTGACGAACCGGTATGTTGCGGAACAGGGGTGTCTACGAGTTGGAGGTCAGCACATTTCTTGTGCTGGGAATCCTCCGAACATCGCCGCTGTTTCGTCAACGTACCCGTGTCTGCGTATCGTCATACAGCAACTTGGTTATCAACCAACATCAGACGCCATCACGACACGCTGGATTCGCCAAACACTGACGGAAGTGCTACTTGAGCCGAAGGTAGTCTTGCAAAATCCGTCAGTAAATTGGCGGCTACTCTGGCGCAATATTCATCGTTCCTGTCTATCGTCCCTTCAACGCAGCACGCTCTTCTTGCTGGTAAACGGCAAGATCAGCCATGGAGAGCTGCTGCATCGAATGAACCGCGTCCCATCTCCATCATGTTCGGTTTGTCCTGCAATAGACACCCTGGAACACAAATTCGCTGGCTGCAGAAGAGTTGCTCATGCTTGGCAGATTCTGCACCAGCGAATTAGCGTTGTAATTTCAGGGTGTCTGTCTTCGTCAACGTTATTATTCGGTTTGTTGCGTTTGCCTGTACTAAATGGCATAAGTGCAGGTAAACGCAGCCCTATCCTAATTTTGTTTGCGAACTATGTCATCCACATCATTGGAAACAATGATGCTGTGATTGACATATAAGTTCTGCGTTGTTCATTGTAAATATTAATGTTAAATAGAACCTAAGGACGTTTTTAATAAAACTTAAAAAAAAAATGGGTACATTTGAAAAAAAAAATCAAACCAATTTACCTTGTCCTCATCTCGCCCGCCATACAAATGACAGCGATTTGCGAGGACGTGCGAGGACTGGCACGGCATACAAGTTCACAGTCCCAGAGCCCTCGAATTAAAGAGCTTGCGAGCCTAGGCAGATTTTTCGCCCCTAATTGCAGCAGTTATAATTATAGCACCTCGAGAGCAGATATAACAGTACAAACTGTAGCACACAAAACACCTGCATTTAGTCATTTTATTTTGCAAAAATCCACAAAAAGTTTAAATAATGATCCTTTTGACCAATAACACCGCAAAAATAATAAGTGATGAATAAAATGAAAAGATTATTTTAAAAAACATTAGATTTCGGGCAGATGATACTAGTCGCAACCCTCGCATTGTTTGACGGGTACATCAAATTCAAATAGGTTATACTAGAACGAATTAATGACATGGGCTTTGAAAAAATCTCAAATTTACAATGCCAATGAGTCTGCCCTGTTCGTTAAGATGCAAGCATCCCGAAGTGTATTGCTTTTCCAGTGAGACAAAACCTGCTAGATGTAAAGTTAACAAAATGCGATACACATTTATGCCGTGTAGCAACGCCGATGGCTCAAACAAATTAAATCTGGTGTTTATTGGCTTTTATCGCTTCCGACCAAAGAGTATCTACCGGTTGATTACTTCAGCTCAAAAAATGTGTGGATAACGCAAACCATCTTACGAACCTGGTTCCACACAATTACATCCCGGCTGTAAGACAATTTTCTAATGATAATAATCTGGAACCTAAGGCGTTGCTGGTTCTTGATAATTGCACTGCTCATCATGAAGCGAACTAAGAGCTGACATCAGATGACGGCTTTATAAAAGCATTAAAAATTTCTCTTTTTAATTTCCCTAAAATCCTATGGTACAATGAGCAACTCTTCAACCATATATACTTCTCTGCCAACTGAGGAGAGATATAAAAATAATTTACCACATTCCATTACTAAATTTATACTTTTTTTCAACCAGGTCATTTTCACCAGGTCAAACGAGACACCTTTGGGTCAACCAATGGACCAATCCTTCATTAACTGCATTAAAATGAGCTTTAAAAAAACTCATGCTTAAACTCGTCCTAGAAGATAATGACATCAAGTTCGAAGACCGACTAAACAAATCCTTTAATCAAAGCATTGAGTGTTTCAGCAGCATGGGAAGATGTTAAAACTTCAACGATTGAAAATTCGTGTATGAAATTGATTGGCAATTTGCCTGGCAACGAAAAGTCTCCCGCTGAAGAATTGGACGATCAACGAGCTGATCTAATAGCTCTTTAAAAGGCTATGGACAGTGCAACATGCACCACGACATCAAGTGAGGAAATAGCATCATGGAAATAAGAACATGTATACGACGACAATTATAATCCCGATTGGTATACAAGCATGGTATACAGCGATGATGAAATTATCGACTCGGTGCTGAGTGTCAATACATCATCTGCTCAGGATGTTGTTTCAGATGAAGGTTCCAATTAAACTTCGTTAGACTTATCAACAACTGATAAAGAGAATCTTTCATCCGACCTGCAATTTTCGAAAGCAATAAAATGTATAGATTATTTAAAAAACTTTCTCCATAATGATGCCATATAATTAGGTCCCCTTAAGGCTTTAAGGACAAAGCTTATCGAACAAGAATGGTAAAAGCGAACATTTTAGTGTAAATGTATAGAGTATAGTAATTTAAATGTAAATATTTAAGTGAGATGCAAGGACATAAGATTAGATAAGTCTGGTCAGCTTTATCGGTGATTTATTACTATGTGATTCACAACTGAAAGTGATATTAATTTAATAATATTTACAGCTAGATTTTATTTCTTCTTATAATAACGAATCTTATAATAAGTAACGAATTTAAAAGAAAACAAAAACTGCAAGTTTTTTTTAATCAAAATAAGTTGTAAATCTATCATATGTTTATAAACCTACGTTAATGTGCATTGCGTGATATTCCGGATGTTTTAGGTTTGCAGTACGAAGAGAAGCTAAACACGCGATTGGCATCTTCAGCTAATCTTAACCGCAACATTGTGGCCATTCTACAACGCGTGCTTACTGATCACAACCCGCTGGCAAACAGGTTAATGCATGCGTTTGAAAGAATGTCGCTTCAAGATGAGCTGCGGTTCCATATACATACCCGTTTGCCCGGTATCGATCAATGCCAGTACAATAAACCGACCGAAGATGAGGTTGGCGGTATTTTCGTGTGTGGTACAGAGAGCGAGCATGATATTGTGTTGCAGTGTCGTACTACAGGGCGCTTGCAGGCAATATTCGAAACCCAGGAGCAGTATGATGCTATGCAATTCCCACTGTAGCATATCTGCTATACAGAACTTGTTATAAACCACACTATCAGCTATAGACCCACTGTAACACACTTCGGAAAGCCAAATCACACCATTGCAACACATTCATTATAACACACTCATCAAGCAAAAGCACTTTTGCATGATCTTACAATGGGAGCTCTAGGCGTTGAAGTGGCGTGGTTTACCTCATGCGCACTTGCTGATGATTTTGGCCGAAGATGACAAACCGCAAACTCGTGATGACTATGATAAGTTTGTGTCCACCGAGCTACCAGATTCAGTTATGTGTCCGCAGCTCTATCAAACGGTGCAGACCTGTATGATGCATGGATCGTGTGGAGCTGCCAATCCTGCAGCACGAAGGACGGCATGAAGGACGGCAAATGCACTAAAGGATTCCCCAAACCTTTTTGCGACCGGACACGAAGCACGGAAAATGGGTTTCCATAGTATCGTAGACGAAACAATGGGCGTACTGTGAATACACAACGAGTTGAACTAAGCAACCAATACGTTGTATCGAACAATCCGTGGCTAAGTCATAAATACAACTGCCACATCAACGTGGAGGTGTGTACGTTGATCAGCAGCGTTAAATACCTGTATAAGCACATTTATAAAGGGCACTGATGAGTTAGAGATTAAATCTGGTGATATTTCTGCGGATTTACTTGTTGGCAAAAAACACAACTCGCTCCATTTACAACTTATGTCACTCTCTTTTTATTTCATCGGTTTTGTTTGTTGACTTTCGCGGCCTGCATGGCAGTTATCTTGATAAATTGTAGTGAGTCGCAATTTGCTTGCGTTGATCATTTATAACGCCGGTTTGAGTTGACCGTTATAGTTGTGGCGTCAACAGGCACGATAGATTGAATGCAGCATTAGACATGCGTGATGAAATACAGGCTCACGTTGACGCACGTTACATGTCTGCAATGGAAGCTTGCTACCGAATTATGCGATTTGAGTTGGAGGCTAATACGCACACCGTCATAACGTTGCCCATCCATCTGAAGCATCAACAGAACATGTACTATCACCCGGGTAAATCTGCAGCTACTATTTTGAACCGGAGCAATCATGCCATGCTGTCCCAATTTTTTATTCTTGCGGCAAATGAAGACTTTGCCAAGACGCTGCTATATCATGATCTGCCAATCTTTTATCGGTACTGCCGTCCCAAGCCGAGCCAGCGACAACCGTGGCACGAAAAGGGCCAGAAACAGTGGTTTCGCCAAGTTGCGCCATCTATTTGCAATGATACTATCGTCTGGGAAGCAAAACCCGCGCCATTAGTGGGAAAAGTATGCCGTGCACTTTTGCGAAGGCTTTCTTCGATAAAATCGCGAACAGTACACAGCAGAAGAATCAGACTTGAATCAGTTGCTACACGATATTGAGCATTACCGTGCACTGGTTGAGGTCGATCGATTTTTGAGGAGTACTACACCAGCAAGGGATCTTACCTGTTTCCCTGGTATGCCACAGCTCGAAGAATATGCGCAGGTTCAGATGTTCCTAGAAAACGATAATAATGTCATCAACGAGCTCATCACCGCCGAACAGTGGCGGGTCAAGCCTCTCCGAGGCCCTAGGCGTTATGGTAGACGGGGCCCCTTCACCAAATCCATCGCGGGGGGGGGGGGGGGGGGGGTTGGTGTACGAATCATACACTGCAAATTGTATAAGTTTGCTGCAGTTACATTTTTGACTGAAAGCTATTAAGTAATACATGGTACTGAATATCAGTAAAACAAATTACTGAAAATGCAGCTATTTATTCTACCAAAACGACACGTCTGAGCTTCAAAGGAAAACATACTGCGAAGCCCACTTGCTCGTGATGAACAAAAATTTGATTTGGTAACCGCTTACAGACACCCCGATAAATTTTAGGTGCGTATTCGGCCAAATACCCATTATACCAAATCAACAAACTTCTTTCGACAAAATACAATTCACATCTGTATAAAACTTTATGAAACAGAGATGAACATAAGCAGAATGGACTGCCACCCGCGCATCAGTAAAAACCCCAATTTTAATACTTTTTTCGCCAATTTTCAATCGATAGTAATGACTTAACAATCATTAATATCAGAAAGGCTTGTGGTATGTTAAAATTTTGGGTACTGTGGATACTGTTTCGAAGCGGACTTTCGACACTTGATCGTCTAGGCCAGGGGTTTCCAAACTACGGCCCTCGAGAGCCTATAATGCGGCCCGTGATGATGTTGTAAAGGATAATGTAAATATCATATATGTTTGACAGTTTCCATCATTTTTTTAAATTTTTACTAAACCAAGACAAGAATCAAGTTACTATAAAAGAAAAATGCAGAACTTTAAAACATTTATTAAGTATTTTCTTGTCAAAACAAGTTTTAAACGTTCTCATTACCAAAAGTAACGCGTAAATGGCCCTCAACAACGATATTTACGAAGAAATGCGGCCCGCGAACTGAAAAGTTTGGAGACCCCTGGTCTAGGCGATCATAAAAACCTGTAGGACGTTGGAGTTTAGAGGGCTTACCTTGGGTAGGAGGACATAAGTAAACTCCTTAAATGAGAAGTCGATAGATGATGGATGGGCTTAGTCCTATCCTGACAATCCGAACAAATCTGACCTGCCATGATCGTTGTTGTTGGTTTTATCTATACTCAATAGAAGTTAAAGGTCGGAAAGTTATCGTTTTCGCTAAGCTAGTTACGTTTGTCTTTTATGGACAAGAACGATGGTTCTAAACGATATTTTCTTTCCTACTTTACAATTTCCAGCTCGTGTTTCATAATACGGACGATTTGATTTAAAATCGTCATCGTGAGCATAACATGAAAACAATATTTTGCTTTTACGTTGGTTTACCTTTACAATGAATACTGAAGTACCGTCTGTCTTCGAATTACGGCCACTTCATTTTCAATCGGTCAAAGCGATAACTTCTTGCACGCTGGAAAAACAATATTTTCATTCGAAAGTAACTGGAAATACCTTGTATTGCAGTATGTTTGTCTCAAGTAATCCACGGACCACAGGTTGGAGACCACTGCTTTAGATCAGCTGCTTTCTAAATGATCGAGCGGTGAGGGCCAGGAGAATGCATTTGTTTTACACATATATTATTATATTATTACAGTTAATACACAAAATGATATGATATTTATGTTATTAAACAATGCGATTGGTTATTGGTTTTCTTAGATTATTATATCATCCAAGCAAGTTTTAAATTCATTTTATTAAATTACAATAACTAAAATTGATTGTAAAGATTCTTCAATTAAGAGTCTGCAGCATAGTGTGCAAAAGTCATAAAAAGCTCAAAACAATAAAGCAAAATCGCAATATCGCTTCTTAACGTACCCTTCCTTCCATGTTTCAAATTGTTTTCTAGGATATATCTGGAGATGGTACAAAATAGTTAACAGCTGAAAAATATCGAGACAAACGTACAATCGTTCAGTACTATTATGAGGCCACGGACAAGTAAGGCCAGGTCAGACGAATTGATAGTGCATTTCTTAAAAAAAAGCTCCAAGAAAATCGTTGCATCCTTAAAAAGCAATAGAGTGTAACCATTGTTCTCGTAAAATCAACAGTTAGGTTTTTATGGAATTATTCGTTTCTATTTTCTAATTTCTCCTCAAATTTGACCATATTGATTGGTCCGACAATCCATGTTATGGTGATCAAATTTGGAATAGTTCAACGATATGAATTGTCATATTAAAATATGTTCAGTTAATTTTTAATAAATAGGATATTCCTATCTTTCAAAATCGCGCAAATATTTTCTCGGGCCTGACTGCATATTGTGGTGGGCCGGACTTTGCCGATAGCTTAATTAGTTCAAATTTTACGCGATCATTCATATCGATATTTCCTTTCCGTCGACCCTTCCAAATTTGACCCAAACCCTTCAACAGCTTGCCTTTCCACCATCACTTCGTCCAGTCCACAATTTTAACTGGGGCCCCAAAGGTTAGCCGGGGCACGAGTTCTTAGTTTTTGCGTGATAACATACACACAGGCCAACTTAAAAAACGCACATATCGACATCGGAATCGATTCTTGAATGAAACCTCAACAGATAAAAAGAGCGTGCTTGGTGTCAGCCAATTTTTCTTGCTTATTTCTACGGCTACGAACCGTTGTGTTGAGATCGGTTTCGGAGCCTTTTAATGTCGTATGTGCATGTAGTTTGTGTGAGGCATCTCTTGTAACGGATTTCACTTTACCCAACTCGCGCGTAGCGTTCAATGCATTTGATCCAACGCTTTGGGCCATCGATGATGAAATGATATTGTGTTGAGCTCTGGGCATGTATCGCAGCGTTCTACGCTTCCAACTAAGGTGCACATGGTAAACAAAAATATTGCACATGTTAAAAAGGCAAATGTTTTCTGCTTCTGATAGTAAAATGCTTCTGATAAGTAAAATAAATATGCTTCTGATAGGTCTGGTAGTAATAGTAAATCTGATTGTAAACATAACCCCCGGGGGAAAAATGGGGATATATTAGGTTGACAACATCAAATGGAAGGGGCCCCTCAATCGACCGAATCATCAACGGGGCCCCCAAATGGCCGAGGCAATGGAGATTGTTCTTCGTATTATGGCTGGATGTAGATGCATCTGTAACGGTTTTTGGTCTTGTTGTATTCGCAAAAATTGAAATAGTCGATAAAAACCATATATAAATGAACATGGTCCATAGGTTCCTTGAGTATTTTTATACCCTTCCCCCCTTCCTTCTAACTGAAACCTTTCCCATTTCCCCTTCTCTTCGGTCCACAAACTTGATGTGTTCGATTAGGGCCAAGAATGAAAATTTTAGTTTTTGCATTAAAAGACACACACAATCCACTATCCCAGGCCAGGAATGTGAATACCATTTTTCGTGTGAAACAGCTGTCTGCTTTCGACACAAAATCGCAAAGCGGTAGCAGGGCCCCGTATACAAGAACAAGACGGTTCATCCCAGCCAAGAGTGCACACAATGACATCGATTTAACCATTTCTCGAATGAGACCTCAACCCACTGAAGGACCGTTGACCAAACGATCTTCCTAGACTTTTTAAAGCAACGCGAGCTTGGTGTCAATTTTTCCTGCGAATTTCTCCGGCTACGAGCCGGTGTATTGAAATTTTGTTTAGGGGCCTTTAAATTTTTGTCTGTGTATGATTTGTGATTGTGGCTGTTTCAACGGGTTTTCTTTGTGGTTAAACGCAGCGCTGTCCTGTGTTCCGTGCATTGGATTTTAGCAGCAAGTGTCTCCGCGTTTTTTTGGTGAGCTCGAGCACGGACCATCCACACCAAGACACCAAATAGACGGGGCCCCTTATTGATGGGGCCCCTAATAGACGGGGACCCTTATTGATGGGGCCTCCTTACCGACGGGGCCCTTACCGACGGGACCCCTTCATCGAAGAGTCCACATAATCGTTGAGGCCCCGTAAACCACCTTTGAGTTTTGGCTTCAGTATAGCTGTAACGGTTTTTTATTTTGTCTTCACGCAAAAAGTTGTATGTAAATACAACTATGTTCCTTTTTCGAGTTCCTTTTTGGACATATGAATACCACCCCTTCCCGATTTCCCCTATTTGTCAGTTGACCACAAAAGTTGAGTAGGACCCCGCGTGAAAATTTAAGGTTTTTCGTTAAAAGCAGGCACGCTCCACGATCTCAGGCTTGAGATGTGAATACCATTTTTCGCGTGAAAACAGCTGTCTGTTTTCGGCACACATCTGCAAAACAAGTATAGGGGCCCCAGACAAGCGCAGGCACGTTTCATCCCAGCCAAATTGAAAAGCGCACACATCGATATCGATGGAATCGTTTCTCGAATGAAACCTCTACCCACTGGAGCACCGTTGCTTGCTTGATGTTAGTCAATTTTTCCTGCTAATTTTACCGGCTACGAGTCGGTGTATTGATATTGTGTTTCGGGGTCTTTAAATTTTTGCTTGGGTGTGTTGTATGATTGTGTTGTGTAACGGGTTTTCGGTGGTAGTTAAGCGCAGCGTGCTGTGCATTCCATTTTAGCAGCAAGTTGCTCTGCGTGGTTTTGGGTTTGGGTGCTCGTGCACAGGCCACCCACACCAGCAAAAATTAACGGTTTCTCGCTCTGTCCAATACTTTGCGACAACGATGATGAGGTATTGATTTGAGCTGTGCGCGCATGTCGCAGCGTTCTTCGCTTGCGACTGTGATGCAAGTATTGGCAGATTTCTTAGAACATTTAATGTGCTGCTTTGAGTAGTATGGGGCCCCGGTATTTCAGTTCGGGCCCTTGACAAAATACAGTGAGTGAAGCGATGGGAAAAATGCATTAATTAAAAATGAGTCTTTTTGAAATAGATGGTAAAAGTCCCATCCAGAGGGGGGGGGGGGGGGAAGAATCGATACGAAGTCGAACATCCACAATGACGGGGCCCCCTAGATCGCCGGGGCCCCTGGCGGCCGCCCAGTCCGCCCACCGTTTAACGCGCCACTGCCGCCGAACGATCGTATGCCGTTAACGACCTCGATGGAACCCTTTCTACCCTACACCATCTGAATGCTGATCAACGCAACGTAGATGACACAGTCGTAGCGGCTATCGATCGGTCAGTGGCAGATAATGTAGACGATGGTCCGCGGGTGTTCTTTTTGGATGGACCCGGTGGTACGGGTAAATCGTTCGTTCTTGACAAAATTCTCGGATACACGCGTCGTCAATCGAAATTTGCACTCGCCACAGCATCGAGTGAAATACCAGCACTTTTGCTTACCGGATGGAGAACAGTACACTACACCTTCAATCTTCCATTCGATTTGAACGAAAACTCCTCGAGCGCTATCCCTGTACAATCGAAACGGGCACAACTGATACGGCAGGCAACATTGATCGTTTGGGACGAAGCTTCAATGATTAGTCGGTACGCGCTCGAACCAGCAGATCGAACACTGCAATATTTTACGGGATTGAATTTACGGGAACGTCCATTCGGTGGAAAGGTGCTACTACTCTCCGGAGACTTTTGACAAATTTTACCAATCGTTCCGAAGGGTACGGATGCACAGGTCATCAATAAATGTATTAAAAAAAAGTACACTGTGGCAGTTGTTTTCAAAGCTACGATTGTGCGTTAACATGCGGGTACGTACGGTGATTGCGCAGGATACTGCTTTCGGAATTTCTGGTTTATTAAATAAAACTGTAACTAAATGTGTGTCTTACTCTGTTTTTATATTCTAGTTTTTATTCACTTGATTTCTTCGCTATCTATATGTTTTTTCTGTCAAAAAACACGCGGCCTCTCTCCAGTAGTAAGTCCGCGCTCTTGTTCGTGGGTTTGCACCACACACCTCAAATCTATATAACGCGTATGTATGTATACGGCGCTCTGACTGCTGTGTTGTTATCACACAGTCTGCTGTGTGATAACCCTAGCGTTAACATACGGCACATAACGCGCACCTTGCCAGTGAGCTGCAAGAGTTTGCCAGTTTTCTGCTCCGTATCGGTGAAGGGCAACACGGTATATTCGCAGAACTGACTCATGAGCACACTTAGCTACCACGGGATATGGTACTACCTCAATCGATGAACCCACTACACGGCATACAATCGCTGGTTGCTCGAGCTTACCCCAATATCAAACAGTGTAGCCAAGATCCGGCCTATTTTTCTGATCGAGCAATTCTGTCGCCCCTCAACGTCGATGTGACCAACATCATTAATTTGGTGTTAGAGCATATCCTAGGGCGTGTAAGGGAATACCGTTCTGTCGATACGCTGGTCAACTCAGAGGAGCACGAATATTTGCAGTTGCCGTCTGAATATCTTAATTCACTCAACATCAGCGGGATACCTGTCCATGCTCTGCGGTTGCAACCATCGGTTCCAGTGGTGATTCTATGGCGAAACCTAAACTCGGACATGGGGTTGTGCAACGGCACGCGACTGCAGATAGTACACATGAAAGCGAACTGCATTCATGCCAAAACACTGACAGGCGTGCTTCTCAATGAGCATTAGCAAGGCACAAGGACAATCTCTAAATCATTTGGGTATATACCTGCCGAAACCCGTTTTCGCACACGGTCAACTCTACGTTGCACTATCCTGTGTGAAATCACGCTCCAACATTGCCATACTGATACCTAATTTACAACGCGAAGATGATGAAGGTGTTGCGACAAAAACATTGTTTACAGGGAAGTAGTTGGCGATGAAACTTGTAAGTACCAGTAACTTTAAATCAACCATTTCTATCGCAATATTTATTTCACCTGTTGTCAAACCAACAAACACTGCAATGCATATTATGTACATGTACAACTATAATGAATGCTACTTTAATGCTCTAATATTCCAATCATTAATCCGTTTGCTCTCTACTATCTTTTTCTCTTAAGGTTTTTGTACCCAGGACGATATAATTGATCCTGAGTCGACTGTAAGTAAAATCGACACCTAATCAATTTTTTTCCAATGAAAACATCTTCTTACGATTCCAATGCGACTACATTTCCTTTATGTTTACCAAAGCTTGAATGAGATATGCAGAGATTAGTTTTTCTTGTGAGTAAAACGATGCTTCATTATTCCTTCTGTCTTCCCGATTATGTTTATTTTTTTATTTTCGTCTGACAGACACTAATATATTGATAATGTTTCATCAACCGAAAACACCGGTGGTCTGTTATGCGATTGCTGCTTGGTAATGCTTCCAACTGCAGGTAAAAAAGAATCATCAATAAAACTCATTTTATTATTGTACGATTATAGAGCAAAACGTTACGTTTGCGTTACATTACGTTTCAGCTACCCATGTCCGTTCAATATACTCCTTTTGTTACTTTTCTTAGCCTTGACCGTTTCATGGACAATTTGCAGCCACTGCAAGCGTACGTCCGGAAAAATGTTAAGGCCGGGCTACATTGATCGTACTTGAAAGCGTAATTTTGATATTCACTAGCGCATCTGGCAGCGGCTGACCGAAGCATTTTGCCAAACAATTTGGAGCCGCTCCAGAAAATGCGTTATTTTTCCATGTTTTTCACTTTAACTGGACTGAGAAAGCTTTATTATTGATACATAAACATGTTGTGCAAGTATTTCAGCCATTTTCGCGTCAAAAAACGATGAAAAAACTGCTTAATTTTGAGATCCGGCACGACTATTCCCTCGATGACTAAAAAAAGCTTCCACCAGCCGCCGCCAGATGCGCTAGTGAAAATCGAAATTACATTTGCGAGTACGATCAATGTAGCCCGGCCTTTATGAGACGCACCGGTCCTGCACGATGGAGCGTCATCATCTCCTTGGAGCACGATAGAGCGTCACCATCTTACACCAACGAGTACTATAAATGTTAGGTTTAATTTTTGCTAGGACGTGCCGCTGTACAAACGTACCGTAGTAAAATGTACCACAGGCAAAATAGAAAGAAACAGAAGGAGACAAGAGTGAGACAGTGACAAGCAAGCGACCAACAAAATGGGTATAAAAGGAGGTGGAATTGGAATAAAGGAGGAGAATTGTTTTGGCTGCAAGAAGAACAAGTGTCTGTGTTGAGCGTTTTCGATTCTTTACATAAATGCATCCCGAAGTCAAATTGTTTGTTTGAAGTTTGTGTCAGTTTTAATAGCCCTGTTACTGGGCGTCCTGGAGTATATATATATATCTTGAAATTTCCGTTGCAAACCCTGTAACTGGGCCATCTTAAGCAAGTCTCCCTATACAAAACGAAGTAAGAGGTGACGCTTACATGTTATACTCACGCTACGCTCACGTTACGCTCATAGGTGACGATTATTCACTATAGAATCTCCATATACGAAAAATATACTCACTATCGAACGAAGTTGCTAACCAAATAAAGTCGTCAAAATAAACGACGGTTGAAAAAAACGACATCTGCTCGATTGCAGTATTTCATCGTCTAATTAACAATCGTAGTTGGCTAAGAGTCGTTTGTTTTCTAGTTACATTGAGGTGTGCCTGTTGTGCATTTGTGTATTTGTTGTGTCTTTGGCATTTCACTCAGGTACTTTATTTATTACAAATATAAAAGTACACATAAAAAATATTAACAAGCACAATTACACATTAAAATACTCGGCCGCGCGCCAGCCGTACCGTGCCCTGCCGGTAGCCCTGCTCGACCGGCTGCTCGCAACACCTGTATTGCTCGAGCGCACGACACACACTCAGTGACACACTGTCGTCCCCTGGACATTGATTAGTGGTAGCACATAGACATGGGTAAGAAGAGCGGGAATCATAAGTTTCGATCACTCCCATTAGTGAGCGGCCGCTCGCCGCTCTTCATTCCAGAAAAATATGATTCGCCCGCTCGCATAAAAAAATATAAAAAACTCGTTTGAAACTAGTTGCCCTGAGACAAAAATAAATAAAAATTTATAATACTGTCGGACTTATGTAAATAGCTGCATGTAAAAACAGTAAATATTCTTATTGTAGTTAAGTAAAACTAAAACTCAAATTAACATAAAAAAAAAAACATCACAAGCTACTGTCGTCGACCCACACTGCCTATTCAAAACACACGTATAAAACATCGTAGAGCGCGAGCGCATCATATGTGCAAAACACACAGAGAAAAACAGCCTGGCTTGCAAGCGCACTGCTTAACACTTTGACTGCCGGCCTGACGTCACAGTTTTTGAGTGAGCACGTAGCGCATGGCAAGAGAGCGATGAGAACGACAGTTTCTCTTGCCATTGTTATCAAGGTGGAATAAAGAGGAGGTGTCTTCTTAACGTTTGGCATGTTGCCATTTTGAGATTCAGTTTGACAACAGCCGTCGATATTTGTTTACAGGCAGCAGCTACATTATAACGTGTAAAATGTCGATTTATGGAGTGTGGATGCAAAATACGAATTTTTAATGCTAAAAAAATGTGTATTAAACGAAAACAATTCATATATCGTATCTAAATACCAGCAACATTCGTCGCATTTGACAACTGCCGTCGATCCTGGTTTTGTGCTTTTTTCTAAAGCCTCGATGCCCAATTGTTCTACATGACGACACCTCCTTTCTATCCACTTTGATTGTTATCACTCTTTTGTTTCATTGCGATAAGCGGCGTAGCACATGTCGTTCTCGTTCTCTCTTTCCTACCTTATTCGTTCTCAAGAGAATCACTGAGCGTCACATCCAATGCTGAACGGTGAGCAAAACCGTCATGCGAATTTATATGACACGGCGCTTGAAGTGTTAAGCAAAATACGTAGCGAGAAGATCAGGGTAGCTCGCGAGCGCACTGCCTATCCAAAATCCATGCATAAAAAAACAGCCTAGCTCGCGAGCGCACTGCCTATCCAAAATCGATGCAGAAAAAACAGCCTAGCTCGCGAGCGCTCTGCCCATCCAAAATACGTAGCGAGAAGATCAGGGTAGCTCGCGAGCGCACTGCGTATCCAAAATCCATGCATAAAAAACAGCCTAGCTCGCGAGCGCACTGCCTATCCAAAATCCATGCAGAAAAAACAGCCTAGCTCGCGAGCGCCCTGCCCATCCAAAATACGTAGCGAGAAAATCAGGGTAGCTCGCGAGCGCACTGCCTATCCAAAATCCATGCATAAAAAAGCAGCCTAGCTCGCGAGCGCGCTGCCCATCCAAAATACATACTGAGAAGAACAAGGTAGCTCGCGAGCGCCCCTTTTCTTCTCACTACGTATTTTGTCCAGGTAGCGCGCTCGCGAGCTAGGCTGTTTTTTTATGAATGGATTTTGGACCAAAAGGTCGCTCATGAGCTACCCTGTTCTTCTTGCTACGTATTTTGGATGGGCACTGCGCTCGCGAGCTAGGCTGCTTTTTTTGCATGGATTTTGGATAGTCAGTGCGCTCGCGAGCTAGGCTGTTTTTTTATGAATGGATTTTGGACCAAAAGGTCGCTCATGAGCTACCCTGTTCTTCTTGCTACGTATTTTGGATGGGCACTGCGCTCGCGAGCTAGGCTGTTTTTTTTGCATGGATTTTGGATAGGCAGTGCGCTCGCGAGCTAGGCTGTTTTTTTATGCATGGATTTTAAGCATCCAGGCCGCTCGCGAGCTACCCTGATCTTCTCGCTACATATTTTTGGTAGCCAGTGCGATAGCGTGCTAGGTTGTAGAGTCGCTGATAATTGCCTCACGCTATGTTTTTTTTTATACAGGAGGACGGCTTTGCCTTATTGCTTAAATACTCACTATTATAATGATTTTTGTAACATTCGTTCACAGAGTGACATTTTGTTTTTTCTTCCTGCCTGATTATAGCCATTGTCTAAAAAGATCATTATTTCATTTATGAACAAATGCCACGGATGAAAAAATGAGGAGCACAATTAATGAGATGAAAACTTATTAGTGGTTGTTGTGCTCCCATCGAAGATGTAAAATATGTGTATTTTGTGTATTGATTTTTTCTCACCATTAACTATATACAGCAATTATCCGCAGTACGCGATACTCGATATACGCGAATTCGCAGTACGTGATTGCTCTAAATTTGACAGCTCCATGTGTTTTTTGCAAATATTTTAATACTTTGAAATATTTTATGCTCTTTTTGGATTTCTTTAATGTTCTTTTTGCATTTTGCATTGAATTTGTGCAAAAGATACCTGTTTTACTACAAAAAACTTTAATGCAAAACTCTGTGGCGATATTTTTCAAACCTCGAACTGGTAGTGTAAACTATTTTTCCATACAAATCCGCTATACGCGAAAACTCGAGATACGCTATTGCGCTCGGTCCCGTACGATAGCGTATATCGGATAATGACTGTACTCTATTATTCGAGAACAATCTGCATTAATTAAGCAATGCATCACGAAAGATATTACCTATATATCCTGTCCAATTGCTAATATATGGCTAGCGCGAGCGGACGAATCACCGCTCGCTCGTGATTCGCAGTAAGCAAAAGAGCCAGCTCGCTCGAATCGTCGCAAAGAATCATTTTGCCCATGTCTACTATAGCACAACTACCACGGCAAGACCAGGGTTCGGCACGGCTACCGACAACAGTATTTATGAATGTGTATTCATGGTGTTAGAAACTAACAAAGAAACCGAATTTTTTAGGCTTAGGCGGGGTGCCAAAAAATTAGTTTTTATTTTAGGCGTTTTGTGGCTTGCTCTCTCGGTGAATTCGTTTTACTGAAAAGGGGCAGAAACTGCCGTTCGTTCCCTATTTAAACTATTTTTTGTCCTATCTGCGATGCGCTTGGCTGACAGTTCGGCGGAACCCTACAACGGTTACAACACATGGGTTAGCATCAAATTCTTTGAAAGTGAACAGGTCGAAGCGTTTGGAGTAAATTGACAGAAAGCTTTTGGAAAATTTTGACATTTGAAGTGAACATTGGGACTGAACGCCAACGAAAGTCGATAAAATTTATCCGATCGGTTAATATGCACGAATCCACCGGTGGAATTTATTTTCCACCGGTGGATAATTTTCTCCACTGGTCGATAACTCTTTCCGATTCCATTGGTTTTGCCTGTCTGTCAATCACACTTTTGTTTACATTTAGAGGTGTTGTTTTGCGGAATGATTTAAATAGTAAATTTGGTTTATTTACGGACCTTCTTTGACACAACAACCGCTGTCGGTCAAGGCCTGCCAGTACCCACTAATGAAGTGAGCTTGGCTTTCAGTGACTTATTGTTACCATAGCAGGATAGTCAGCCCTACGTTACGGACCATCTAGTGAAAAATCCACACCAGAAGTGGCCTTAGACAGTACTGACTGTAGGCCTATTCAAACAATCCGGGAAATATGTAAAACGGGTGGTTGGCTGAACGAGTTTCGATGAAACAAAATCGTATGAGCTGGAGGACGAGGTTTGAATCCTTTCTGAACTTGCCGCCTTCGCTGACTCTTGTCATGTGCGCCCATCAACTCCAGCCACCTCGAACGTTGGATTCGTGAACGTCCGTTGGATTCGTGAACGTCCGTTGGATACGCTCTCGTGCGAAAAAATATAGAAACAATGCGAAATTATTCCGAGCAATAAGGAGTGTCCGAAACCTCTCATGGTCTCTCTTCCTCGCCAGTCCATTATCCTGGCCTTAATGGCTGAAGCCTCCATGTCATCTGTCCACTTAAATTTAAACCTACTACGGCCCCTTCGCAATGGCGGTTTTAAGGGTAAGCGGATTTAGTGGCCGCGGAATTATATGGATATAAAGTCCAGCATATATGGTGTGTACAGTAGTCTTATCGCGGGCCTCCGTGAACGATTTAGGCTCCATGGACGAAGGGACTCATAGGGGGTCTATAAACGAGGTATTTTGATCAAGAACCCCCCCCCCCCACCCTCCTCCAAAAAATTAAAGTGTATTAGATTCAAATCCAAGTGAAGATACCCACCCCCTCCCAACCTTCAACACCTGGGTCGTTTGTTTCAATGCGTCTAACATGACCTGTCCACTGAAGCCAGTCATTATATCGGCTCCCCCATTGTGCTTATATAAATACGATGATGATTTCGTCAGATTTGATAACAATAAAATAACTACGTTAAAATTGTAATCTATGTGATTCGGTATAGATGCTATTCAATTATACATATTGATTTAAATGGATGAATAAAAAAATCATCGAGTGACGCGATTGTCACGAGGCGTGGAACTTAGCGATGTGTGAGGCAATCCGAGCATTCCCGGGCTGTATCCATCCATAAGCGACCCCGAGTTTTTGGGGATAGTACAAGTAAGCACAACACCTTCGATAGGTGCAAGACAACGCAAACGATTCCGACTGGAACTCGCCGCTCCAACGGATATGAGTTGCTTACACTTTCTTATACCTAGTGATCCTACTGGTCTTCTCAATCTCGTTGCATTTACGTGTCGAAACTGATTCTAACATGTCATAAGGCCATAACATAAGATTAGATAAAAGAGAAGTATAAGCAGAAAAGGATATCTTTTGTTGGTTTCTTATTTCTTAGCTTGAACTATAGAAACTAGATACCTATTTTAAACGTAAATTTATGTATTTTGATTGTTTATAAAAACAGGTAAATTTATATGTTCTAAAAAATAATATTCTAGCTAAATCGAGTGATAAAACATCTCAATTAACTCAAACAGCGATAAAACATCCTTTTTTGCTAGAAATTAAACATGGTTTTTATATTATTTATATTATTTAGTTTTCCACTGTTATATCAAATGGGGTGGAGCAGCTAATATGGCTATCCGACTGAAATGGTTTTTTTATATGAAGTTTTCAACTGCATTTCCCACTGCTCGACTTTTTAACCACGTTGCTATGGCGGCAAACACCATTTCACTCTTAAAGGCAAATGAGGCCAATTGGCTCATATTACTGCTCGCCTTTTTAACCACGTTGCTATGGCGGCAAACACCATTTCACTCTTAGAGGCAAATGAGGCCAATTGGCTCAAAGTCTCTATAAAAAAAAGAAAAAAAACCGTTTCACTCCACTGCCAAACCGATCGGTAGGTTAAGATTCTGATTGAGAAAACGCAATTGGATAACGTTGGAATTTTACTAACCGATGGACTAAATTATCCACTCCGTTATCGACTTTCGTTCCCAATCAGGCCCAATGTTCCAAAGTCTACATATTACAGAGGCCAAGTCACCCAGAACATTGGATCAAAGAGCGTGGGAAAATTTTGTCAGCTGGATGAAAAAGCTTCAATAGTTCACGATTTTGCATATCGATCGCCGTTGAATAAATCGCCTCTTTGACAATGTCTTCTTTGAATTGCTTTATTTCTCGTAATGTTTGCTCTAGCTTTATTTTGGTAATTCGCAGCAAGTAAGAGGTTTAGCTTTTTCTCCGCCTTAAGAGCCTTGCGTAATATGTTCACTTTCTTAGATTTTCTGAAATGGAAAATAAGTGTAAGTTTTTTCATTCTTTGGTGTTAACCCTTCCAAAGGCGTCTACGTTATTGTTTGTAAAAAATAAATTGGCCTTATGCAGAGGCGTGTGTTTTGTTTATTTCTTGTTCAATTGTTTTATTATTCGAATTTATCTAAATGGGTTTATTGTTTTAGTTATTATTGTTAAATTTATAATGTTTTCAATTTATAATACGCGAGTAGCTTTTCGATAAAGCTTCTGTGTTTTGGTAGGTTATCACAAATATAGCCTTCCCAGAGGCACCATTGCATAACTCTTCTGAGTGCATGTAGCCCTCCCAGAGGCGTCCATGTCTAACTTTGTTATCACAAATATAGCCCTCCCAGAGGCGTCATTTATTTATTTATTATTATTCTTGTTTTTTTTATTACAAATTTTTTTTTTCAAGCCCAGAATGAACCGTCCCCCCGTAGCAAGGATAGACCGGCATGTCCGCGTAGGACGTTATGCCAAATAGAAGAAGACTTATTGTCATAATTATTAACAATATATTTATTGTTTAATATGGATTTTTAATCATTATTATTATTTTGTTGTTACGTTATCACAAATTTAGCCCTTCCAGAGGCATCACAGCATAAAAGATATATACAGGGTGTTCGAGATAAATTTGATACCTTTCTTTGGGTTTATATCTCAGGGTTGAGTTGACGTATCGAAATGATTGATATGTCATTCGATTGCTAAAAGTTGTGCGAACAAGTGTAAAAAATGTCTAGCTCCGTAAATATGTGGAACCCGTCCTAATTGTACAAGCGCGTAACGTGTGTTATGTTGGTTCGTGCCGGCCATACGAATGCCGAAATTCGGAAGGCGGTGATGTGTTCGCTGAACACCGTAAAAACAATACGGTGGCCAATGGACGGCCGTACGTTTGGCAGCAGGATGCTGCACCATGCCATACGGCCGTAAAAACACGCCAATGGCTCACTGCCAATTTCGACCGATACACCAGCACCGACGTTTGGCCACCCAGCTCCCCTGACCTTAATCCTATGGATTACTTTGTGTGGGGCACAGTTGACCGGGACACCAACAGGGCGTCCTGCAATACCAAAGCGGAGCTGGTGGCCATAATAAAGGCCGTGGTTGCGGCCATCCCCAGAGACATGGTTGTCCGGGCTTCGACGCGGAGGGGGGGTACTTCGAATAAAAAATGCGGCAAACATGGTAAGCTAAACTTTGTAGAAAATTTTTTTTTTAATATTTAACATAAATTTGATAAAAATTTCTTTCCTATTCCCTCAGAAACTGTCAAATTTATCTCGAACACCCTGTATTTTTATTATTTTTTAAAAATTATTTATTATTTCACTATAGCCATCCTGAACATTTTGCAATTCTTCTTTGCTTCCTTCCTATTTTTTCTTTCCTTGTAAAAAAAATGACGCATGATCGTTTGATCCGAGGGTGTGATATATACGCACCGTCTTCCATAATGAAACGAGCGCACGTGCCGTTTCGTAACACAAAGCACACGATCCTTCTAGGAACCCAACTCGAGCGAACGCTTTGTTTCTCTGAACAATACCCAAAATTCGATCCGTATCGGTGTGAGTATTCGCCACACAGGCGAACGACCTGTTTTTTTCACGCCTCGCCTCGCAGAACACCAGCTCTCCTTTTCCTTTTTTTATGGATGCGCACCAGCCGAATTTTCAAGCCGCTCTCAAAAGAATACGTAAAATATACACAATTTAAACAAAATTGGCACCAAATATGTTCTCTAGGAAGTCACAAAACGTACTCCACAAAGAATGAAAAACAAAAAACGCATTTCATGTGTCTTCATGGTTTAAGAACGATCCTTCCCGTTCCTCCACTTTAACAATTCTTTCTTGGCTCATCTCTTTGTTCAATTGTCGCATGATCGTATGATCCAAAAGAAAAAGAAAAAAAGCCATATCTTTTTGCCCGATACTGTATCTGTACCTCATAGCAGGATAATCAGACTAACGTATCTTTGATGGGTGTGAAGGGGAGGGAGGACGGGTTATGCACAATTCATAGGGGACTTGAACTCATTATGAGCATATACCACTAAACCGACTGTGACTCCTTAAGCCTTAATAAATAAATAAAAACTATATTATAACTACATATTCTAACCTGAATGCGTTTTGCAAGGCAGTATTGGACAATATTCGTATAATGAATACCCTCGCCTAGAAGCATGGGGAGACGGTTGGAAATACGCGGAATTACGCGGAGGCGCGAGCGTCTTTTGGTTTCTACACAGTTTTTGCACTCACACAATTACACATGTGTGAATGTGTGCGTTCACTTTCAGCCTGCGCGCTCAGTTTGGTTTTCTCGCAGCGGCATGCGGCTATCGGTGTCTCGCTCGCACTAGTGCAGCGAGTGTTCCTCTGTGCGCTCCCTTTCTTGCCACCACACGAAATCGTCAGTTCAGCTCAAGCGTTCGCCGTGAAAGGCCGCGCGCGTGTTAGCCTAAGTCCCGGGCGATCGAAGTTTCGCTAAGTGTTGTGCACATTGAAATGAAGCTGCGCTTATCTTTCATCATTTATCTTAAATGTGTGATTTGCGCTGCTTCATTTCA
Organism: Anopheles merus; assembly: GCF_017562075.2. NCBI lineage: Eukaryota > Metazoa > Arthropoda > Insecta > Diptera > Culicidae > Anopheles > Anopheles merus. The sequence continues at coordinate 10,260,431 of NC_054083.1, forward strand.
ATTTTTTTGCTGTATTGAACATCAACAACGGGATCCACGCAGTTAGACGGCTATTTGAAATAAGACGATTTTTTGAATATAAATAATGTGTGTGATTTTGTGGCAAGATTGTGTGAAGCTATGTGCGAAAATGCCCCTTTATTTGCAATAAAAGTGATAAAATATAAACCACGTTTGATGTGTTAAAATTTTTCTTTTGATTCGGGTGCACCAAGTCCGTGTAAAGGGAAGCGCACAGCGCGCTAAGAAAGAAACGAGCGGGAGGGGGTGTCAGTCCAGCGCAGCGCAACTCGCTGGAATCAAGTGGGAGGGGGTACCAGTTTAGCGCAGCGCAAGCCGAAAGAAACGGGAAGGAAGGGGTATGATGAAACAGCGCGAGCGAGCGTTCTTTACAGCGAGAGCGCCTCGTGTATTTTAGAGGCAAGCAAGAGAGCGCATTCTCTCCGTGGTAACGCTCCATCCGCCATTTTTAATTTCGAGCCCAAAACAACGGACTTCGGATCCGATCTTGGGCCGGGCCCCCACCGGGTGTTTCTACCTACCCCTCGCCTAAAATTCCGTTCTCTTTGTCTGTCGGGCTGTCAAATCTTCCGTTCCTCCGATCGTGCCTGCTGTTTCGCAGAGATGCCCAACTTCGGTATTCCTGAGATTTTTTTTTTCTGGTGAATTTGTTTGAAAAAAACGTGTAGAGAAACGAGTTATGAATTTGATGTTGCGAAAACTACTTGAAATAAATAATTTGATTAGCTAATCGGATGGTTCCATACACGAACCGCGATTACCTCACCTATCGGTCAGATTTTATAACAGAATTGACAGCTCAAATCATACGCGATTTTTGTGGAACCGCGACGAAACGTGGTACACGGCCTCAGCACAATTTTTCAATCGAAAAAATTCGATAGGCGCTCACGTAAAACTGACAGTATAACTATTTCGTTCATACTCCTACATGAAGTCGATTCCCATCGAGTTCAGTTCTAAGTGTAGGCAAACCATTTTTTATATTTAGTCAGCCATTTTAAGCCATAGGTGAACTCATTCGTCGCGATCCATTCGTCGCTCAATTCAAAATGAACGTATGACAGCACCATTCACGCGTTTATAATCTGGTATTAAGCTCTGTCACTGTCATTTGGATTGTTATGTCATTCTTGTTTTTGTTGTTGTAACAGTTTGATATGTGTGTTTCTTGTTGTAATTTTACCACTTAAAACAAATTAAAAATGAATTACATGCAATTTTATGATGATGATGACGAAGAAGAACAACTGTTGTTGAGGAATACTCGTAGGAAATTGAGAAAAGAAACAGATCCTTTGCAACTACCTGCTCAAGTGTAAGTAAATACAATACAATACAATCCTTAGTTAAATTTTCTTACCAATTTTTTTTTTTACATTTTAGGTTTATTAAAAGCTTCCGGATCACCAAAGCAATATTTTCAAGCATTTTAGACAAAATTCGAGACAAGTTGAACACACAGAAAAGTAACGGCGTTGATGCAACAAGCAAGTTGGCATCATGTCTTATTTTTTTCGCAGAGGGTCGCTACCAGCATGGAACTGGTCAAGATTTTTTGGTGGCAATAGCGCAGCAGACCTTTTCGGACACTCTACGTGAGGTCATACCACCGCTTCTAACTTTATTAGGTGACTGGATTCGTTTGGAGATGACACCAGACGAAAAAATAGAAGCAAAGCAGTATTTTTTTTTTCAACAAACTGGAATAAGAGATGTCGTAATGTGTGTCGATGGAACACACATATGCATCATGAAGCCACGCTATAGACCAATGCCGTATCTTAACCGTAAAAAGTACTATAGTATCAACGCTATGATTGCAAGTATCCTTGGAATACATTAATGTGTATTAACTTTGCTGAACGTGTATGCATTCAAATCTTACAGGTGTGTGATCATAAATGCCGCATTAGAGCAGTTGATCTGAGATTTTGTGGATCTTCTCATGATTCGTACGTATGGAATTCCAGTCCTGTACGTGATCATTTTGAAAATATGCATGCCACTGGTGGAACCGATAAATTATTAGGTAACATTAAAATGAATTAAGGTTTATACAATGGGTTTATTAATACTTTATTAAAAACGTTTTTGTAGGTGATGCAGGATATCCAGCTGAGCCTTGGCTCGTAACGCCATATCGTGAGCCTGAAGAAGGATCCGTCGAGTCTAATTTTAACATTAGACATACCAAAGGAAGGAACGTTGTCGAACGTACAATATGAATATTGAAAACACGCTTTAGATGTTTATTTGGTGCTAGCAATAGGCTTAACTATAAACAAAAAAAAGTGGAGATATTCTTAACATATGTTGTGCATTGCACAACATATGCATTCAGAACAACATTGAATGACAACATGACATTGAAGAAATGTTAACAGCATTTAACGAATAAAATATCTTCAACTAGGATATCATAAGAAAACCTGTAGAGTATTCAATATATACTTCTTCTTCTTTGGCTCAACAACCGATGCCGGTCAAGGCCTGCCAACACACTTGTGGGGTTGGCTTTCAGTGACTTATTGATTTCCCCCCATAGCAGGATAGTCAGTCCTACGTATGGCGGCACGGTCTATTTGGGGCTTGAACCCATGACGGGCATGTTGTTAAGTCGTACGAGTTGACGACTGTACCATGAGACCGGCTGAGACCGGATTCAATATATACACCCGTTCGTTATTTCTTCTCGACAGGAACTGAATCTTAGCCTGCACTCTTCGATCTTTTACCCATATACCATATAAAGTACTGTAGTTTTAAAATAAAACTTCTCTGGTGTACGTTGATTGTTTGCCACACATTCAATAAAAAAGGATTTATTAAATTCTATTCGTTATTATTCGCTGTGAAATGTTTAACTATTTTGTTTCTGTTTTAAAGCTAACAATGCCAAACTTATTTCTAATTCCTTATTTGCTATAGCTAGTTTAAGCTCGTTTTTTTGTTTGGCTATTTCTTGTTGAAATTCGAATTTGCGATTTTATTGCGATTCCATGTCCATCATCTCTATTACATGTTTTTCCAAAGCGGAAAAACTGTTCAAATTACAAGGTCCACCTCATGTGGCCCTGTACTCACGATTGTTATGAGATTTTTTTTTTTTTTCAAAGAAGATCTGTAGTCTGCCAAAACCTAAAGAGAAAAAAAGCACACACGCACAATTAGTTCTTCTATCCTAAAACTAAACATCAAGGGAGAAAACTTACCTTTTTCCATCAAGAACCGTTCTTAATTGGTGGCCCGAACACGTTTAACTCTTGGGCAACTGATTCCCAGAAGTGAACGCTTCCTTTTTGCCTATCTGCCTTCAAATCTGCGTTTGAATCGATTATTTCAACCAAACGTTCAAACTGGCGTTTGGTAGTAGTTTTGCGTTTTTCCTTAAATGAAGAAATATTTTTGAAATATAGATATTTTTACTACAGGATGCAAATCTTAATACTCACAGTCATTGCACTACAATCCTTTTGCACCAAAATTTTCACGGGTAAATGACGCAACTAAACACTACCGTTGTCGATTTGCAAATGGGAATACCGTCTCCATCGTTTCCAACCGGGCACCATCGTTTCCAACCGGGCACCATCGTTTCCAATGGCTCCTCAGATGAGTAGTGTCAAACTTAACCAAATTGAAGTAAACATCTGTCTGTCTGGGTTTGTGGGTTTTGAAGGGAGAAGTGGGGAGGAGGGACAGGAGGGAGGTTGCATTGTCAGAATTTAAACTGGTTTAGACTCATTTATCCGGAACACGTTAGGTTATTTTGAGGTTCGAGGAGAAGCTGCTCCCAAATAGACGGAGTCCCAGCACACTAGAATAATTAATCGATTTTGATAACGTCTTGGGCATTTACTTTACCTTCTGATAAAAAAGCTAGTCTTCCGATTCTCAGGGCTTCAAACCAAAGGAAACCTTGTAGGCACACAGTGCGCTTATCGTTAAATACGCTACTGGCCCGATGACTGTTAGGAAGTATTAGATAACAACAGTATTTAGAGCTTTGGGCCAAATAGCTTACAATGATTGCCGAGTATGCATCCTCTCAAATGGAAATAAAATTAAATGGTCCTAAATAGTATGGGGTTGCGTGGTACAGTCTTCAAATAGCACGACTTAACAACATGCCCTTACAAGCCTGTATTTTGGCCCAAGTGCTCTCGAATTTTTTTCGGGAGTATTTGTCAGAGGAGGACGTGAAGCCCTTGATGCACAGTCTCTGAATGTCCTCGCTTAACCTCAGTTTGTGTGGAGCTGGTCGGTGAAAGATGACCAGATCCAGTAACGCCTGACACTCTGCAGGAGTACCTGTTACGCGACGCAAACAGCTGGAGCCGATTATGCGAAGCTGCTTGTGTAACGACCGAGCTCCAGTGGTGTTGGGCAATGAGGTCGCTAACATGGAGGCGCGACATGCAGCAGTAGCTGTAGCGCGAAACGAACGGCACAACGCTGCCCAAAGGTCGGTGAGAGCGCAACGTAGGGAGGAACGACGTTCGTCCCCCAACTCCAACGGGGCGAGGTACAGACCAGGAGTCACAGGACAGTCCACAACGGACCACAGCAGTGAAGACGAGAACGACAACGACCGAGCCATTGCACATACTGTATATGGTTCGTTTGCCGAATCCTCGAAAATTGGGTTAAGCGTGGCAAAAATGGCAGCAGCAATTGAGACAGACCTGCTTATTCCTTTAATAAAGCATACGCTGTCAAAGCCCGTCTGTACAAGCATCATACGGACTGTATCCTCGTAGCAAGGACTACCTATCCGGCTGCGTGATACTTGCTAAAAAAATCTGGAAAGTATGTATAGTCCGGCGGAGCACATAATTTAGAGAGAATGGTCTCAAAAACAAATAAACATTAATTGACCCTAGCACTTCCCTGTGACCACAACAACCGTCGGCTCTATCCCATCCTATACGAAAGAATTTTTATTCCATACGGGTTGATTCAATCGATCCTCATACAACTATTCTGCTTGAAAATTAGTTACAGCAAACCGTCCATTGTTCACAGCTTTAAATCGTACGATTGCCTTGTTTACAAATTTTATTTTGCGTATTAATTAGTAAATCAAAGAATAAACTCAACATATGCCCTGCACGCATTTTATTTTCAGCGAAAATGGTAGACATAAGCTAAAAACAACTCATTTCAGAAAATATCCGCGACTCGAAACCTCGCGGATTTCATTTCATACAAACGGGAACGAACGTCCCCGAATATAACAGTTCATTTTCCCTGTAACCGCCTCCTTATAAGGCCGCGGGGCCACGGGGCTTTCTCAAGCTGAGAAAACATTCTCAAGCACTCATTTAAGTTTCTCAAGCACTCAAAACTTGTTCTCAGACGCGAGTTCGTGGCCGTCGTCAATTTTTCTCACTCTGAGAATCTGAAAAAGCCACTCAAGCTTTATTTGAAGCTTTAAATAGAAAATAAGCTTTTAATCGCACTTTTTCAATTACAAACATTGAATACATTTTCCAAAGTGATTACTGAAAAACAAATAGCACAATTGCTCATATTTCAATTAGCCGATCGCTGCATCGTCAACTTTCTCAAAGATTCTCAAAGATTCTCAAAACCGGTTTTGTTCCGATTCGACAAACGCTGAGAACGAGGATTTCTCAAAAGCACTCATGAGTGCTTGAGAAAATAAGTGTTGAGAATCCCCATGGCCCCGCGGCCTAACATAGTTTTGTAAATGAGTGCCAACTGACATGAACATGAACTTTATTGAGCGATAAAGAGTGCCGCGGTGAATGGATCGCGACGAACGAGTTCACCGGTATGGCTGAATAAATGATTTTTTATCACCCAATATATTGAGAAAAAAAAACTAAAACATTTACCAATTTGATTTTACATAACGTTTTGCAAAACCATTAATCTTAATTTATAGCATTTTATTGATATTCCATAATTTCCACTGCTCAATACGTCGCGGATTTTTCCCCATACAAAACGGAACGATTGAATTTTTGTAGCAAAGTTCATTTTGCTCGTGAGTGTCATGGTATACCAGTTTTCAAAAAGACTTCAATATGTTGTTTCAATATGTTGGCAAAAATGCAATTCATACCAAACTTTAAGCAAATAGTACTGATTTAACATGTAATCTGTCAAATTTTGAAATCCGCGTATCTCCGAATCCACGTAAGGGAACGATCAGAACCTCGCCGCATGCGGCAAGAAAAGAGTTTTCTCAATTTTTTAGCTTTCCAAGATATTATTATGATATTTTGTTGTTTCTTTATAAAGATAATCATTATTTGATATGATTTTAGACATTTGACATCTGAAATAAAATCGCATGCGGCGATGCAGCAATATCAAATGATGCGGCAGATGTGCTGTTATAAACGTCAGTGCTGTTATAAACGTCAAATACCATACAAAAGCTTGCGGCAAAATCGCATCCATCGGGGCCTTGTCCGGCCCTTGTCGCTAGTACTCTGTCCATACGGCATACTATAGAATGGCGATCCACGGGGCCCCTAAATCGGCGAGGCCCCAGGCGACCGCCTAGTCCGCTTACCGTTAGATCTGCCATTGGGAAGACATGAATCGATATCATTTACATAAAAGTTGTATAAAACGGGGCTCAAACAGGATCCTTGTGGTAGTCCAAAATAACTCATCCGTCTGGGTTGAGCGAGACCATTATCGAAATTCATTGCCTTTTCAGAAAGGAGGTTGCAAAGGTAAGCGTTTAGTTTAGGACTTAACCCTGCGTTTTAATGTTTTTGACCTAGTATGCTAATCGATACTGAGTCAAATGCCCCTTTTATGTTTAGGAATCCAGAGGCCAACATCTCTTTTCAAGTATTTGCCAGCTATATTTCTGAAACAAGAAGCGCTAAGGAATCGTTTGTACCCTTACCTGTGCGAAAACCAAATTGGGTACTGGAAAACAAGTTGTTAGACTCTAACCAGTTGTCCAATCGAAAAAGAATCATCTTCTCGAATAACATGCGCAAGCACGATAGTAGGGATATAGGTCTATAAGACCCGTGCTCTGATGACGACTGGCGATTAGTGTTGGGTCAAGAGCGAAAGAGGTACCTCAATCGCTCCGCTCTTATTATTGTGCGCGCTCTCGCACTGCCCACAGGAAAAAGAGGTAGGTCCGCACGGAGCGCTGCACACAGGAGCGATTGTGCGATGCGCCCCCAGGAGAGAAGTTTCGCACCTCACGGAGCGCTGCACACAGGAGCGATTGTGTTATGCGCTCCCAGGAGCAAAATTTCGCATTTTACTGAGCGCTGCACGCAGGAGCGATTGTGCGATGCGCTCCAGGAGCAAAATTTCGCACTTTACTGAGCGATGCACGCAGGAGCGATTGTGCGATGCACAGGAGCAAAGATTCGCACCTCACGGAGCGCTACACGCAGGAGCGAAGTTTCGCACCACAAGTTGCGCTGCACGCAGGAACGATTGTGCAATGCGCTCCCAGGAGCGAAGTTTCGCACCATACGGAGTGCTGCACACAGGGCTGCGTATGTGCTGCCAGGAGCGAAAATGCTCTCCGCCAGGAGTGCTGCTGGATAAGTTGAAACAATGAGCTAGAACAGCGGTCGGCAAAGTCCAGCCCGCGGGCCAAATGCGGCCCGCCGCAACATTCCACCCGGCCAGCGAGAGGTTTTGACTGATTTTGAAAGATGGGAAGAAACTGTTCGTATACAAATTACTGAATATCTTTTAGAATAACATTTTATGCCATCGTACTCTTTCAACTTCAATTAAAGAACTATGGAATGACGGATCGATCTCCCAGCCCAGATAACCCAGTAATGTACCCACTTGTACCTCTGTCTTCATTTTTAGCTTCTTTTGGAACCTCAAAAAATAAACCTGGGCTCTCTTGCGATGCTTTGATGGTTGCCTAATATTGTCAAGATGTTGGAAACGAAAACGAAGAAACGTTCTCATGCGACGACAAACTTCTGTACGCAGTCCATTTAAGGCGCTACGGGGTGTCATTCGTTGATCGCGCACGCTTCTAAGTTGGTTGGTTCACTTTTGGTCATCATGGTAAGAGTTCGACTGATAGAGGTGTAAAGCTAAGGTGACTGATAGAGGTTTTCCGTTATCTCATGGGATGTTACTATTCAAAGTGCAATTAATGTTTTGTTAGAGCGGGTGAAGATAATCCCATGATAAACCTATGAATTTGTCAATTGTCTTGCAACCGTGATGTAATTTTAACATTGTTTCAACACGACAATAAGACTTTCGGAATGAATGAAATCGCACACGAAATTTAATATTGATGAGATATACTAAAGCCTGGTTACAATAAATTTATTTAAAGTTTTGAATGCGACTTGGTTTTGATAGGAGAGCATTAGACTTTCACCAACGCAAAACATCCAATACAACATTTTAAATATAGTGAAACAGCTCCAAACATTTTCAAGCGATAATTTTTTTATATTGTTTTATTGGATTTTCTTAATTTGACACATATTAGTTGGTTTCCCTTTAAACTATTTTAGGGATAATTTCGATCGTATTTGAAAGCAAACAAAAAATAATTAAAAATCCCTGTTGTTTTAACGAGAACGACGATTCCACACTGTTGCTATTTACGAGTACAACAATTATCAAAGTGCTTTTTCATAAGGAATCAGTTATCAATTGATCTCAAATGGCATTACTTATCCATAAAACATTTTTAAAATTACTAAATCTATTTTTACTTCGATAATTTTTCAGCCGTTCAGACTTTTGTATCATCCCCAGAATATCTTGAATATTTTTTGCGGCGTGGGAGGATGGGGTTTTCAGGAAGCGATATTGATCCCTTTTTGTTATGTTTTAACTGATCACATTTTTGGCCATTTATTGCCGATTCTCAAATGATCAAACATTCGAATTAGTTGTTAAAGTAGGTATCGTTAATTTGAAACCATACTTGGATGATATTGTTGTTTTTCTGTAATTATAATACCTAAAATGTTTCTAAAAGATTAAAATGTAATAATTTAAGCGCAATAATAAAAAAACACGTATAATATATGTAGGGTAAATGTACCAATAGTGGTGCAATTTGTAGTGGTACCGATGTGTTTTAATGGATTTAAAGTGTCAGGAAGGACAATTTCTGAATATTTTAACACATAGCAATTGGAATATGTTTTATCTTCGCAATCACAACCATTTTTACCAGGAAACAAATCAAATTTATGAAAAAATACATATTTTTGTGACTGCTTCGTTGTACCTATAATGGTGGTATGGTTCCTATAGTCGTCGTATTGTGTTCCTATAATGGTGGTAAACAAAGATACCTCCAAAACAGTGTATAATATCAATGGAACTTAGTTTCGAAGCTGTTTTCGTATGAATAGCAAGGATTACTGCCATAATATTGATTTCTTGCGTAATTTAATCGTAAAAAATATATAAATTTGATCGAACAAAACTATTGACTTAAGTACAGCATCACACCTGTCGTCAACCCACACCCGGAAGAGTGTGCTTGATTTGAAGTCAATTTTTCATTCAGTTAAATAAGCGAATTTTGGCCATTTTTTTGGTAAATTACTTACAGAAAACTCATTTTTGTTGCTTATTTTAATGAAAACAGTACAACATGACAAAATTACCAGTTTTTATTGATTTTAGAACTAGGACCACTATAGGAACATGCCTGTTTGGTGTACCTATAATGGCACTATCGTAAAAAACACTTAAAAATACGTAAATATGGTCAAAAGCCAATGAATTTGAATAAAACAATAACATTTGATAACAATTATGTTCAAAAACTAATAATTGCGTTGTTATGTGGTCATTTAGAACGTTAACAAAAATATGAGTATCGTTATGAAATCCTAAGGATTTTGGAAAAATGTTGACACATTTCACAAAATAATAGATTTTTCGGTCACTCAGTAACGGAATGGCCCCATTTAACTTTAAAACCCTTTGTAAAAGGCTAAAGAACATTTCACAATAACGTAAATAACTTAATTACTTTTAATTTACCATATGAACCACATTTTAGTGCAATACCACCACTATAGGTACATTTACCCTATGTATAAACCACGTTTATATAACATAATATTCCTTTGCCTATTCCTTTGCGGGCCGGATTTAAAAAAAAATATTTTGAATATGTTTAGTGTGTTATGTGTTTACATAAGTGCGTATATATTTATTATAATTGAAATAGAATACAGTAATAGAAAATAATTGATTGTACAGTCATTATATCTATATATCCCATATCCACCTCTCACTTCCGCATTCTCCTTCTTTCTTACATTTTGTTTTGTTTAATAAACAAAAAATTGCTTAGCTTGCTTGAATGCAATCTATTTCGTTTACAAGATTTAATGTCGCCTTCCTTTGAAAAAACCCTTTCGCATGGCACAGAAGAGGCTGGGATGCAAAGAGTGCGAATCATTAGGTCGTATAATTTCGGATATTTGTTTTTGTGTAATTTCCACCATTCAAGAATGTTGTCCGCTCTAGTGTCAATGGCTCAGCCAAGTAATTGTCTAGTTCCTTCTGGGTTTCAGTTCGCGTATGTAAAATAACTTGGGAATCATTTTGTTCGGTATCGAAATCTTCCTAAATACTATCGGTAATAAGATCCTCACTAATTGCATCTTCAGTTTCGTTAACAATTTGTAGTTGAAATTCATTGGTTTGTGTAGGCAATGTGTCTAGTCGTAGCAGCTTTGCTGAAATTCTGTGTCGCTTTGGAATCCTTTTTGTTTAAACCGGGGTCCAAAATGGTGGTTTGCTTAACAATTTCCATGTCTATGTAAACAAATTTTTCATGTAATCGATCACTCAATAATTTGATTAATTTTTTCTCCTCATTCGTTTCACAATTTGAATTGCATTCTAATTTCTTTATCATCAAAGATGTAATTACACGCTTTTTGCACAACGTTACTGTTTGTTCAGCAGAAATTTCTTTAGTTACTAAATTTAAAAAAAAACTCATTCTGTCCCCAACCACGAAGCGAATCAGACGTGATCGATACGCGCTCCAAGTGGATGGATTTTTTTGCCGGACAACAAGCCACTGACCTCGACCATACGCACTGCAAGGGAATACGTGCGAGAACGATCGGAAAGCGATCTGTGCTTAGTGTATAGTGCGTACTGTGTGTAGTGCGTAGAGTTGTGTGCAGCGCGTGTATACGCGCTGCGTGTGTACTGTTGTGTAGGTTTGTGAGTGTAGAGCGCATTCGTCGGACAGGTGCGTAGCGCTCGTTCGTCGTGTACTCTCGCTCTCGTGTCTCTATTTGTGGTAAGTGATCCTCTCTTGTTTACCTACCCTACTAGCAAAGAGAATGTAAAAGTGTGCGTCTTTCAGGCGAGGGGCATGTAGAAGCAGGGGGAGACGGCTGGAAATACGCGGAATTGCTCGGAGGCGAGAGCGTGTTTTGGTTTCTACACAGTTTTTGCACTCACACAACTACATATGTGTGAATGTGTGCGTTCACTTTCAGCCTGCGCGCTCAGTTTGGTGTGCTCGTCGTTGCATGTGCGTTCCTCCGTCTCGCCTTTACAACTTTTGATCGCAGTACCCCGAGCTTTCTCACTCTGACTTACGTGAATAAATTTTCAGCGACGCAGACAAGTTGACACTTCGAAAATTTTCTATCTTTAATCCACTAGCGTCTGCGTGAAACAAGTGTTTTCAATAGTGTTTATTTTAGCTTTCGATGTTTAAAGTTTTGCTAGTTATACAATGTTTTGTGAAATATGTGAAATGCTTTAAGGAGTGTGCAACTACGTTTTAACAAAGTGCAGTGTTTGTGAACAAAGGTAAGAAAAAGTAACGTGAGTTTTGTTTGTTACTTGTTGTACATTTCATATTGTTTGTTGTTGTTGTTAAAAACGTGTTATTTGTACCCCTCTGGTACCTGGTTTGTCGTATCATATAAAAACTCTGGTACACGAATAAGGGTACGATGTTTATTTGTCCTTAGTTCTATATTTTTACCTAACAAAGTATCGGTTATTATCCTTACCTTGTCATAAAAAATACCTGTCAAAGTATCGGTATATCGATTGTTTTACCTTTTACCGTGCTTATAAAAACAAACACATACTGTACTTCTGTCAATTCTATTCGGGCAGTCACTTCATTAGGAGTTGAACATTCGTATTCCCTTTAAACATTTTTGTGTTGTCAAATTGTAATAAGTCAGACTGAAGATATATTTTGCGAGCTTACGAATACTGTATTTTGCCTAGATTTTAACTATGGAGAATCGTGAAATTGATAACCGTGAAACTGAGAACAGTGAAAATAGTGAAAATCGTGATTCTGAAAAAAGGAAGCGTGGAACATGTTCGGAAAACAGGATGCGTGAAAAAGGTTCAGATAAAAGGATGCGCGAAACGGGTTCGATGTATAAAATAATCAAAAATATGAACAAGCGATACGAAGCAGAAACGTTTGACGATAGTAGCAGCAGTAGGTCCGATGACCTACAGAGCCAAAATATGGCATCGCCGGATGCAGAGATCCCTAGTGTTTCAAATATTCCGTCAACAAGTTACCAAGAATGTATCAGCTACCCAGTTGAAGAGCAGATCGTTGAAGAAGAATACATTGGTGATTGGATAATTTTCGACGAGTGTGACAATATAGAAAGTTATGAAAATATAGACGACACCGAAAACATAGAAGAGACAGGCTCCGATAGTGCACAGCAAACCGCACCAACTAACAGTGAGGCGATGGCGGAACGACTCAGAATTTGGGCTTTGAAAACGTATCAGACGCATACGGCTCTCACGGACTGTTAGAAATATTACGCGATACAACCAGTTATAAGCTGCCCAAAGATGCACGAACACTGCTTAGAACAAAGCAATGTGGACGAGAAATAAAGCAAATAGCAGGAGGAGAATTTTGGTATCCAGGAATAAAAGCAGCTCTTGTGAAACAATTTGGTAATGTTCAACCAAGAGTCAACAAATTTTCATTAAACTTCTCCATCGATGGACTGCCATTACACAAAAGTTCTCGTAAGCAGTTTTGGCCAATATTAATGAGCATTGAAGAGATGCCCGAGGTTCCAGTATTAATGGTTGGAAATTTTTTGGGGGAATCAAAACCCGCAAGCCTGAAGGAATACCTTGAACCTCTAGTAAATGAGCTCAACGAATTAATGGAGACTGGCATTGTAATAGCCAATAAGCTGATCACAGTACGCGTTTGGGCTTTCATCGCTGACTCACCTGCACGAGGTTTTATTAAAGGTAGGTTGTTGAAAATCTAGTACAAACGACAACATGTTTATTTAAAAAAAGATGCCTATTACGGTCCAGCCAAAATTGTGACATGTATAACTAATATTACCTTTCTTTTTGTCTTTTTTTCAGGAGTAGCATACTTCAATCACAAAAATAGTTGCCAGAAATGTACCGTTGAAGGAAAATTCAACAAAACTGCAAGAGTGATGTGTTTCCCAACATAGACGCACCGCCGAGAACGCACGAAAACTTTAGGAACTGTAACTACGGCGAACATCACAGGGAAACAACGCCACTTATTAAGCTTCTCCATTTCGATATCATCAAGAATGTTATTATTGCAGATCTGTTGCATCTGATTGACTTCGGAGTTACACGAACGTCAATAAACGGCTGGAAATCCGGCAAGTTAGGTAGTGGTCCGAAATGGAGTAAAGAAACAATTGATAGGATCAATAACATTCTTGACAAGGTGGAAATTCCTTTAGAGTTTCACCGCAAATTGCGTAGTATTGAAGATACCGGTTTTGGAAAGCCAGTGAATTCAATATGTTTTTGAACTATGCTAGTTTCATAGTGTTGAAGGAGGTGTTACCAAAGAACAGTATGAACATTTCATGTTATACTTTAGTGCGATAAGACTATTCTCTTCTGATTCTTACAAAGAACATTGGCCAGCTGCACATATTATGCTTAACAGTTTGTTGTACAGTATGGTACTATTTACGGGGAACATCGGATAACCAGTAATGTGCATAATTTATTGCATGTTTTCGAAGATGTGAACAATTTGGACCACTTCCTAAATTTTCTTCGTATCGCTATGAAGCTAAATTACAGGATGTGGGTAAAACCCTACGAAATGGACATAAGGTTTTGGTGCAGACGGCGAACAGGATATCTGAACAGATTCCAACACGCTCGGTTCCAGTATGGAATGCATCCGTTGTAGTCACTTTCACTTGACCCCCAGCGTATGATGGGACATATACTGTAGCAGCAGTTGTCGATGGCTGCATACGCCAAGCCGTTGTCGTTCCCGATTTAGCCACAGTGGATGCACCATGCGCAGACATCGACGGTGTCACGATCCGAACCATGGTTCCAGAAGGAAGCCTAGCTAAGGTCGGCATTCCTACCGTAGGCTCAGAGTATGATGTTACTGTTGCAGTAGTCGTCGATGGCTGCATATGCCAGGCCGTACTTGTTCCCGACGTAGGCACTGCTGCTGAACCGTGCACAGATACCGTTGGTGCAGGGAAACGGATCATGTTCCTGATGCAGCCATAAATGCCCTAGGCATTCTAACCGACGAGATACTTGAAGGTACAGCAGCATACGACGAAGGCTGCAAGCCATATATTCCTCCGCTATACGTGGCTGATGTTGGTGTTTTTCCCGTCGATGCTACTACGGATGTTACAGCACCTGCCGTGGATGGTGCAATGGTCCGGATCACGGTCCCACAAGGAAGCAAAGCTGCCGTATTCAAATTAATCGAAGTAACAACGGATGAGGCAGCAGAATTCACATTGATTGCCGACGTCGATGGCTGCATTCCGTATATGTTACCGATAGAATGCGTAGTAACGGGAGACACAACTTCAGCAACACCTGTTACGGATGATTCTCGATTAGCTCGATTCACTTTGCATCTTGGTCGGCCAGTTGGTACGCTCGATAAGGGCATAACAGTTGGTCCATGCACTATAACTGGCACAGCAGGTTCCAGCGGTTCATTTTGCGATTCCACCATATTTTGGTCACAAAACAAATGCTTTGCGGGTGTCGACATCTGTAGTAATGAATGTTTAATTAAGATATTTAACTCATTTCCTTCCTTCTAATAGTAACAATAAAATTACTCACTTTTACTTCTTCTTACTTTCCAGGACAATATCACTGTTTTGCAAACACACAAACGATGCACGGCTGTAAAATACTATATTAGAGGTTAGTGAACATTCTTCCATGTAAACCATTAAACTAAAAGTAATTTGTAATGTTTTTCACTAACTTTTGTTTCCTTTTCCAGTTCCACTATTCAAATAACTCCGACGCGTTCAACTATTTGGCCGATATGAAATGTAAACAAAGTTTGATTTGACAGCTTTGAATAAACGCAGCAAGCTACGACACGCACACCATTGCAAGATCCGCGATGTTTCACTCACACAATGAAAGAAAACAACCTCGCGAATTCGAGAGAGCGTACCGTGTATTTTGAATGCAAACGAGAGAGCGCACTCCTCTCCCAGGGAGCGCTCCATCCGCCATTTTTAATTTCGAGCCCAAAACAACGGACTTTGGATCCGAGCTTGGGCTGGACCCCCACCACGTGTTTCTACCTACCCCTCGCCTGCAAATTTCGTTCTCTTTGTCTGTCGGGTATCCTTTCTCGTCACACAGTTGGCTTTCTTTCTCTCGCTCCGACTCTCTCATGGAGGCGGAGCCGATGGATGAATCGGAGGAGGGCTTTACTACAGTGAAGCGAAATGTTCTGATCCAGGACAGAATGCGAAAAAAAAGGCTAGTAACGAGCCCTTACCTTCAACGTCCCGTGATCAATTGATGGGTCAATCGTTGAAGGGGAATCCCAGATTCCGTGCGTATCCCGCATCTTATAACGGGATACATGATGTATTTTTCATGCCGAAAACTAAACAGCTCTATGTAAGAGCAATTACGGCATCTGTTTATAAAAAATATCCTGGTGTCTTAGACATTATTCGCCCGCGTCCAAACAAGCTGCGGGTCACCGCAAAAGACCGGATGCAAGCCAATGCTATTGCGGCCGATCCGTCCTATACGGAGGATTACCGGGTATATATTCCCGGTGGATTGGTGGAAGTCGTCGGTGTCATTGATGACTTAGATTACCCCTTAGAGGACATCCTAAAGTACGGACAAGGGGCTTTTCTGCACCAATCTTCCCCTCGGGTAAAGGTCCTTGAAGTTAAAAAACTTTACGCTTCAAGTGCGGTCGATGGAAAGAATGTGTTCCGTGAGACTTCCTCACTCCGGATCACCTTCGAGGGTACAGTCCTGCCAAACACGCTGTACATTGAAGGACTCAAAATGCCCATCCGTCGACCATTTGTGCAAAAAATAGCATGCTGCACAAAATGTAGCCAGATTGGACATTCAGAGCCTTACTGCACAAACTCCGTGAAGTGTGGCAAATGCAAGGGATCGCATTCAACATCCGAATGCAAGGCCGAAACCCAGAAATGCATTCACTGCAAGCAGGAATGGCACGAAATGTCGTTGTGTTCTGTGTACCGAAAAAAACAATAAGAACACAAACGGGCCGTCTTGCAGAATACAAGAGGATCGTACGCCGATGTTTTGAAGTCGACCTCAAGTGTGAATCCGTTCGATAACCTTTCCCTATTGGAGGGTAATGAACCGTTGCCCAATCTGGCACCATTAAATGGAGTTAAAAGATTGGTACCCGTGTTGTATGCAAACAAAAGACAATAAAAAAATTATTAAAGCTTCACCCAAAAAGGCACTTGATAATTGATTGTACAGTCATTATATCTATATATCCCATATCCACCTCTCACTTCCGCATTCTCCTTCTTTCTTACATTTTGTTTTGTTTAATAAACAAAAAATTGCTTAGCTTGCTTGAATGCAATCTATTTCGTTTACAAGATTTAATGTCGCCTTCCTTTGAAAAAACCCTTTCGCATGGCACAGAAGAGGCTGGGATGCAAAGAGTGCGAATCATTAGGTCGTATAATTTCGGATATTTGTTTTTGTGTAATTTCCACCATTCAAGAATGTTGTCCGCTCTAGTGTCAATGGCTCAGCCAAGTAATTGTCTAGTTCCTTCTGGGTTTCAGTTCGCGTATGTAAAATAACTTGGGAATCATTTTGTTCGGTATCGAAATCTTCCTAAATACTATCGGTAATAAGATCCTCACTAATTGCATCTTCAGTTTCGTTAACAATTTGTAGTTGAAATTCATTGGTTTGTGTAGGCAATGTGTCTAGTCGTAGCAGCTTTGCTGAAATTCTGTGTCGCTTTGGAATCCTTTTTGTTTAAACCGGGGGTCCAAAATGGTGGTTTGCTTAACAATTTCCATGTCTATGTAAACAAATTTTTCATGTAATCGATCACTCAATAATTTGATTAATTTTTTCTCCTCATTCGTTTCACAATTTGAATTGCATTCTAATTTCTTTATCATCAAAGATGTAATTACACGCTTTTTGCACAACGTTACTGTTTGTTCAGCAGAAATTTCTTTAGTTACTAAATTTAAAAAAAACTCATTCTGTCCCCAACCACGAAGCGAATCAGACGTGATCGATACGCGCTCCAAGTGGATGGATTTTTTTGCCGGACAACAAGCCACTGACCTCGACCATACGCACTGCAAGGGAATACGTGCGAGAACGATCGGAAAGCGATCTGTGCTTAGTGTATAGTGCGTACTGTGTGTAGTGCGTAGAGTTGTGTGCAGCGCGTGTATACGCGCTGCGTGTGTACTGTTGTGTAGGTTTGTGAGTGTAGAGCGCATTCGTCGGACAGGTGCGTAGCGCTCGTTCGTCGTGTACTCTCGCTCTCGTGTCTCTATTTGTGGTAAGTGATCCTCTCTTGTTTACCTACCCTACTAGCAAAGAGAATGTAAAAGTGTGCGTCTTTCAGGCGAGGGGCATGTAGAAGCAGGGGGAGACGGCTGGAAATACGCGGAATTGCTCGGAGGCGAGAGCGTGTTTTGGTTTCTACACAGTTTTTGCACTCACACAACTACATATGTGTGAATGTGTGCGTTCACTTTCAGCCTGCGCGCTCAGTTTGGTGTGCTCGTCGTTGCATGTGCGTTCCTCCGTCTCGCCTTTACAACTTTTGATCGCAGTACCCCGAGCTTTCTCACTCTGACTTACGTGAATAAATTTTCAGCGACGCAGACAAGTTGACACTTCGAAAATTTTCTATCTTTAATCCACTAGCGTCTGCGTGAAACAAGTGTTTTCAATAGTGTTTATTTTAGCTTTCGATGTTTAAAGTTTTGCTAGTTATACAATGTTTTGTGAAATATGTGAAATGCTTTAAGGAGTGTGCAACTACGTTTTAACAAAGTGCAGTGTTTGTGAACAAAGGTAAGAAAAAGTAACGTGAGTTTTTGTTTGTTACTTGTTGTACATTTCATATTGTTTGTTGTTGTTGTTAAAAACGTGTTATTTGTACCCCTCTGGTACCTGGTTTGTCGTATCATATAAAAACTCTGGTACACGAATAAGGGTACGATGTTTATTTGTCCTTAGTTCTATATTTTTACCTAACAAAGTATCGGTTATTATCCTTACCTTGTCATAAAAAATACCTGTCAAAGTATCGGTATATCGATTGTTTTACCTTTTACCGTGCTTATAAAAACAAACACATACTGTACTTCTGTCAATTCTATTCGGGCAGTCACTTCATTAGGAGTTGAACATTCGTATTCCCTTTAAACATTTTTGTGTTGTCAAATTGTAATAAGTCAGACTGAAGATATATTTTGCGAGCTTACGAATACTGTATTTTGCCTAGATTTTAACTATGGAGAATCGTGAAATTGATAACCGTGAAACTGAGAACAGTGAAAATAGTGAAAATCGTGATTCTGAAAAAAGGAAGCGTGGAACATGTTCGGAAAACAGGATGCGTGAAAAAGGTTCAGATAAAAGGATGCGCGAAACGGGTTCGATGTATAAAATAATCAAAAATATGAACAAGCGATACGAAGCAGAAACGTTTGACGATAGTAGCAGCAGTAGGTCCGATGACCTACAGAGCCAAAATATGGCATCGCCGGATGCAGAGATCCCTAGTGTTTCAAATATTCCGTCAACAAGTTACCAAGAATGTATCAGCTACCCAGTTGAAGAGCAGATCGTTGAAGAAGAATACATTGGTGATTGGATAATTTTCGACGAGTGTGACAATATAGAAAGTTATGAAAATATAGACGACACCGAAAACATAGAAGAGACAGGCTCCGATAGTGCACAGCAAACCGCACCAACTAACAGTGAGGCGATGGCGGAACGACTCAGAATTTGGGCTTTGAAAACGTATCAGACGCATACGGCTCTCAACGGACTGTTAGAAATATTACGCGATACAACCAGTTATAAGCTGCCCAAAGATGCACGAACACTGCTTAGAACAAAGCAATGTGGACGAGAAATAAAGCAAATAGCAGGAGGAGAATTTTGGTATCCAGGAATAAAAGCAGCTCTTGTGAAACAATTTGGTAATGTTCAACCAAGAGTCAACAAATTTTCATTAAACTTCTCCATCGATGGACTGCCATTACACAAAAGTTCTCGTAAGCAGTTTTGGCCAATATTAATGAGCATTGAAGAGATGCCCGAGGTTCCAGTATTAATGGTTGGAAATTTTTTGGGGGAATCAAAACCCGCAAGCCTGAAGGAATACCTTAAAACTCTAGTAAATGAGCTCAACGAATTAATGGAGACTGGCATTGTAATAGCCAATAAGCTGATCACAGTACGCGTTTGGGCTTTCATCGCTGACTCACCTGCACGAGGTTTTATTAAAGGTAGGTTGTTGAAAATCTAGTACAAACGACAACATGTTTATTTAAAAAAAGATGCCTATTACGGTCCAGCCAAAATTGTGACATGTATAACTAATATTACCTTTCTTTTTGTCTTTTTTTTCAGGAGTAGCATACTTCAATCACAAAAATAGTTGCCAGAAATGTACCGTTGAAGGAAAATTCAACAAAACTGCAAGAGTGATGTGTTTTCCCAACATAGACGCACCGCCGAGAACGCACGAAAACTTTAGGAACTGTAACTACGGCGAACATCACAGGGAAACAACGCCACTTATTAAGCTTCTCCATTTCGATATCATCAAGAATGTTATTATTGCAGATCTGTTGCATCTGATTGACTTCGGAGTTACACGAACGTCAATAAACGGCTGGAAATCCGGCAAGTTAGGTAGTGGTCCGAAATGGAGTAAAGAAACAATTGATAGGATCAATAACATTCTTGACAAGGTGGAAATTCCTTTAGAGTTTCACCGCAAATTGCGTAGTATTGAAGATACCGGTTTTTGGAAAGCCAGTGAATTCAATATGTTTTTGAACTATGCTAGTTTCATAGTGTTGAAGGAGGTGTTACCAAAGAACAGTATGAACATTTCATGTTATACTTTAGTGCGATAAGACTATTCTCTTCTGATTCTTACAAAGAACATTGGCCAGCTGCACATATTATGCTTAAACAGTTTGTTGTACAGTATGGTACTATTTACGGGGAACATCGGATAACCAGTAATGTGCATAATTTATTGCATGTTTTCGAAGATGTGAACAAATTTGGACCACTTCCTAAATTTTCTTCGTATCGCTATGAAGCTAAATTACAGGATGTGGGTAAAACCCTACGAAATGGACATAAGGTTTTGGTGCAGACGGCGAACAGGATATCTGAACAGATTCCAACACGCTCGTCAAGCAGTGAAAATTCACCTTTTCCTTACATTGAATCTAAAAGTAATGGTGTAGTTGCACACGTTAACTCGATTATTACTCTTTATCCCAGTAAGCAATCCAATTGGTTTTTAACTCACGATGATTATATAGTTCAATATACCAAAAGCTTACACGCATTATGATATGAAAAAATTAAACAGATTTTGGTATGTTTGATAATTTTATTTCTATATGTTACCCGTATCCGTTGAATTCACTTATATAATAAAATAGTAATTCATTTAATCATAGCTCATAGCTTTAACAAATATCGCAGTTTCCATCATAAATATTCAGTCTTTTTACGGCTATTTAATTTTTCTTAGCCTATTGGAAAATAAATCATTTTTGTTGTGCAACAAGAGAAATGTTAAACATGCAGCCTTTTTTAAGATTTCGCTAACATAGTTCAAAGGTTAATATTTGTATATACATCACAGTTCGTTCAGTTTACTTCATCTTATTGTACTAATTCTCTATTGTCTAATATTTAGCTTGAATAGCTTAAATGATAATATTTGTATATACATCACAGTTCGTTCAGATGACTTCATCTTATTGTACTAATTCTCTATTGTCTAAAATTTAGCTTTAATGACTTGGAAGATAATATTTGTATGTACATCACAGTCCGTTCAGTTGACTTCACCTTAATGTTAATTTCGGTTAATGGTTAATTTCGCTTGCGTTTCGTTGCAGTTGTTTTAAATTCATTTAAGTTCGTTCTTGCCGGTGCATGTTTCAATTTACCTTGAATGTAGGTCTCAACATAAGCATAATCGACCTCTATGCCAAAGTGATTTGTTGCTATTGATTGAAAAAGCCGTAGCACATTTTTAAATTCACTAAATTTGTGTTTCGGTTCTGGGTTACCTCTTCCCGACCAACTGCATGTAGCAAAAAAATTTCTGTCGAAAAGTCTATCAAGAGCTTGATGTATCCTACTATTTGAATCTTCAGCATTTATATCAGCATCTATGCGCTGAGTTGTTGCATAGAAAAAATGCTTGTCATTTAATTTGCTATCCAACTCAGCTAATTCATCAATAGTTTTGATTTTTTCTATGTCAAGCGAAAGCGCGTTAAGCCGTGCATTTGCCATAGGTTTTAAGATATTGAACATATCACTAATCATAACAAACATTTGTGAATTTCTTGTTTCTGTTTTTTTACGATTTGCACGACACAAGGAACAGCATGTGTGTACTCGTTCGCACTGCTTCTGATTTTCACCAACTGGTTCTGTTATGTTGCTGTGCTCCACTGTATCATCATATTCTATCGGTTCATCATTAGAATTTGTTCGATCAACCATATCAACGGAATCATGCTGGGTCGGCGAAACAATGGGCAATGTGCTTGTTTTTACCGTGGCCGTTTTCGACGAAGGAAACGCAGTTTTCAAGTCCGATGGCGACCCAGTAACACGAGGTAAGTTTACTGTTTCTGTTAATGAAATTTTCTTCACCGTAGACTCATCGGATGCAGCTCTGCTAGACGTCGCCAATGGCGGAATTAAATAATCGGGATAATTTAAAGCTGCAATGGTTTCTGGTGCCGCTCCCTTTGAAGCCAATACCGGTGTTTCTTGTGTAGGCGCTGCTGGTGGTATGGTCCGAATCTCGGTTTCCGAAGAGATAATTTGTATAGAAGGCATGGCGGAAGAAAGAAATGAAACTTCTGCAGCGGGCGACATTTGCTTGTTAGAAACTGCAGCGGTGTAGTGAAAAGTGGCGTTGTTGAAGTTGATCGAGGCAATAGCCCAACAGACACACTTTGCGCTGATACCGATGGTCCAATTTGCCTTATGATGGTTCCTGAAGGAAGCACACATGGTGTTTTTATATACACTGAAGGCTCAGACCCCACATAACTGGACGAGGATCGTGTTTCAGGTGCAGGCGTTACCAACGCACCATGCGAAGACACCGATTTTAAAAAGGGCTTAACCTCGGTTCCAGTATGGAATGCATCCGTTGTAGTCACTTTCACTTGACCCCCAGCGTATGATGGGACATATACTGTAGCAGCAGTTGTCGATGGCTGCATACGCCAAGCCGTTGTCGTTCCCGATTTAGCCACAGTGGATGCACCATGCGCAGACATCGACGGTGTCACGATCCGAACCATGGTTCCAGAAGGAAGCCTAGCTAAGGTCGGCATTCCTACCGTAGGCTCAGAGTATGATGTTACTGTTGCAGTAGTCGTCGATGGCTGCATATGCCAGGCCGTACTTGTTCCCGACGTAGGCACTGCTGCTGAACCGTGCACAGATACCGTTGGTGCAGGGAAACGGATCATGTTTCCTGATGGAAACATAAATGCCCTAGGCATTCTAACCGACGAGATACTTGAAGGTACAGCAGCATACGACGAAGGCTGCAAGCCATATATTCCTCCGCTATACGTGGCTGATGTTGGTGTTTTTCCCGTCGATGCTACTACGGATGTTACAGCACCTGCCGTGGATGGTGCAATGGTCCGGATCACGGTCCCACAAGGAAGCAAAGCTGCCGTATTCAAATTAATCGAAGTAACAACGGATGAGGCAGCAGAATTCACATTGATTGCCGACGTCGATGGCTGCATTCCGTATATGTTACCGATAGAATGCGTAGTAACGGGAGACACAACTTCAGCAACACCTGTTACGGATGATTCTCGATTAGCTCGATTCACTTTGCATCTTGGTCGGCCAGTTGGTACGCTCGATAAGGGCATAACAGTTGGTCCATGCACTATAACTGGCACAGCAGGTTCCAGCGGTTCATTTTGCGATTCCACCATATTTTGGTCACAAAACAAATGCTTTGCGGGTGTCGACATCTGTAGTAAATGAATGTTTAATTAAGATATTTAACTCATTTCCTTCCTTCTAATAGTAACAAATAAAATTACTCACTTTTACTTCTTCTTACTTTCCAGGACAATATCACTGTTTTGCAAACACACAAACGATGCACGGCTGTAAAATACTATATTAGAGGTTAGTGAACATTCTTCCATGTAAACCATTAAACTAAAAGTAATTTGTAATGTTTTTCACTAACTTTTGTTTCCTTTTCCAGTTCCACTATTCAAATAACTCCGACGCGTTCAACTATTTGGCCGATATGAAATGTAAACAAAGTTTGATTTGACAGCTTTGAATAAACGCAGCAAGCTACGACACGCACACCATTGCAAGATCCGCGATGTTTCACTCACACAATGAAAGAAAACAACCTCGCGAATTCGAGAGAGCGTACCGTGTATTTTGAATGCAAACGAGAGAGCGCACTCCTCTCCCAGGGAGCGCTCCATCCGCCATTTTTAATTTCGAGCCCAAAACAACGGACTTTGGATCCGAGCTTGGGCTGGACCCCCACCACGTGTTTCTACCTACCCCTCGCCTGCAAA